>NC_134358.1:376440396-376547072 GCF_048569485.1 Anomaloglossus baeobatrachus | reverse complement strand
GACAGGACAGAGTTAAATTTGCTGAAAAACACCTCATGAAGCCAGCTCAGTTCTGGAAAAGTATTCTATGGACAGATGAGACAAAGATCAACCTGTACCAGAATGATGGGAAGAAAAAAGTTTGGAGAAGAAAGGGAACGGCACATGATCCAAGGCACACCACATCCTCTGTAAAACATGGTGGAGGCAACGTGATGGCATGGGCATGCATGGCTTTCAATGGCACTGGGTCACTTGTGTTTATTGATGACATAACAGCAGACAAGAGTAGCCGGATGAATTCTGAAGTGTACCGGGATATACTTTCAGCCCAGATTCAGCCAAATGCCGCAAAGTTGATCGGACGGCGCTTCATAGTACAGATGGACAATGACCCCAAGCATACAGCCAAAGCTACCCAGGAGTTCATGAGTGCAAAAAAGTGGAACATTCTGCAATGGCCAAGTCAATCACCAGATCTTAACCCAATTGAGCATGCATTTCACTTGCTCAAATCCAGACTTAAGACGGAAAGACCCACAAACAAGCAAGACCTGAAGGCTGCGGCTGTAAAGGCCTGGCAAAGCATTAAGAAGGAGGAAACCCAGCGTTTGGTGATGTCCATGGGTTCCAGACTTAAGGCAGTGATTGCCTCCAAAGGATTCGCAACAAAATATTGAAAATAAAAATATTTTGTTTGGGTTTGGTTTATTTGTCCAATTACTTTTGACCTCCTAAAATGTGGAGTGTTTGTAAAGAAATGTGTACAATTCCTACAATTTCTATCAGATATTTTTGTTCAAACCTTCAAATTAAACGTTACAATCTGCACTTGAATTCTGTTGTAGAGGTTTCATTTCAAATCCAATGTGGTGGCATGCAGAGCCCAACTCGCGAAAATTGTGTCACTGTCCAAATATTTCTGGACCTAACTGTATGTGTTCCTTTTCAGTATCTTCAGCTCCACTGCAGTACTTAACATCAGCGCTATTTGCCACCTCTGTGGCGACGATGAGTGATGTCAGCAGTGTGATCAGCTTAACTTGATCAAACTGCAGATGTCGGCCTGACCCAGAAGTGACAGCGGTTAGGGCTTCAATTGTACTGGTGTCTAAAAGATTTGAGAACAATTTACCACTGGGAGCCAGCACGCTGCACTCTCTCTGAGCCGGGTGTTAGCTTAACAAATGACTTAGAGAATAGCCGGTTCACACTATGTGGGAGGTAAAACACAGGCTCCATGGAGACTTTTGGATAGCCTCCAACGGCTGCATCCGGGGCACATGCCCCAACCTAGATACGCCTTCATACTAGGTACTTGTGTGTTATCACTGAGTCGCCTTTACTGTGCCATTGTATTCTTTCATCCTGCTTTAGCCAATGCGGACCTGTTGCAGAATAACTGCAACCAAATCTGCATCTCGTGGAAGGAAAAACTTTAATGTTTTTTCCCATTACTTTCAATGGTGAAAATGCAGGGAAACCCGCAGAAAGAATTGACATGCTTCAGATTTTTTTTCTGCAACCAAATCTGTAAGGAAAAAAATCCTGAATGTGATCACTACACATCAGGATTCTCATAGACTTTACGGGCATATGCCCTTGGAAAAAGCCACGGCGAAACGCGTCAGGGTGTCTCATTGGTAAGGCTTTATTAAAATATAGCAGTGTGATACAATTGTTTATTAGTATTTGGCAGCTTAGTTACTTTTGCATCAGGTTTTCCCTGACATATTTATTATATTTTTATCTGCTATCTTATTTATTCTTACATTGTTTCACACTGCTATCATATTATGCCTATGTCATCTCACTATGTAGGTTTCACCATTCATTTTTTTGGCACAGTTAATACCTGATATGTATATTATCCCCATTGTGGGGTGATTGTGAATTTTTTGCACACTGTCAGATTTCATATAAATAATTACCTATTATGGTTTAAAATTCACGCTGGCAGCTGTGCGTATTGTATGACAGTTTTTTATATGTGCCACATATTAATTCCTACATTTTAAATGCTGTGTATTTTTTTGTAATAAAGATTTATTTTGATTTATTTGATCATTTGGACTTTCATCTGGGTAGTTTTATAGGTATTAATTTTCCACCGAGCAACTACCTGGTTGTTCTTTTTGCTGTTATGGTCTCTTTCTTTGATTGGAGGTCAAAATTGTAGGTTTTCCAATTAAAAAAAATAGACAACAAAAAAGGTTTTTTTGAAAAAACGCTCCTCCCTCTTTCACCAATTTATTTAAAAGAACAATCAAATCCGGTCCGGCGTAATCCAATAAGGGGGTCCCATGACGATCCATACCATAGTCATTGTCCCAGTCAATGAAGAACAGAATGTTCCCATTGGCTGGGAGAGCAGTGCCGTGACCTCAGCTAACATCAATAGGTCAGCCCAGGTCACTACAGGAGATGTCGAGCGCTGCCATCAGGAGGTTAAATGAGATCATTACCTGCTGTGACGATCTCCTGCACTCCTGACGTCAGCGCTGTTACTGACTTCCATTGTCCGCCGCGTTCTCAGCGAAGAATCGCGGGAGCCCGTGATGTCACCGCTAGTGACAGTCTCGGGCCGCCCGCGAGACTTGATGTGAGAACGCGGTGGGCATAGAAGGCAGTGACAGCGCTGACGTCAGGAGTGAAGAAGATCGTCACAGCAGGTAAGGTTCTCATCTAAACTCCTGACAGCAGCGCTCGTCATCCCCGCGGCTGCCCGCACTGCAGTGTGAGAAGCTGCTGACACTGCAGGGGGCAAACACTGACACACTGCAGTGCGGGCATATGCTGATACTGCAGTGCGGCCAGACACTGTCACTCTCTGCTGTGTGGGCAGCTGCGGGGCTGGTAGGGAGCGGAACACAGACTGCACGGGCAATCGACGGAGGTCACACGGAAGTGCTTCCGTGTGATTTCCGGGGATTTTGCGGACCCATTGACTTGTATTGAGTCATGGTCCATTATTACGGAACAGAATAGGACATGCTCCATAATAACGGAACGGACATACAGCATCCGATGTGCTTTTTTATAGGATCGGATGCACACGGAAGTTCTACCGTGTACCATCCGATGCTACACAAAAGACATTGAAAAGATCGTCCTGTCCGTGGGTCCGCAAAAAAACAGGAACTGACCAGGACAAACGGAACGGCCATATGAATGAGCCCTATATCTGCAGCCCCAACCATCCCGAACTCTGCAGGACTGTCCCGATTTGAGGGCTCTCTCCTGCAGTCCCGGCTCACAGCTGTTGTCCCGACTCCTCCCCTCAGTGCAGTGAATAAATTAAATTAAATTCTCATCTGCTCTGGTTTACCAGAACTCCTGAACTCATTGTCCATAGGCAGCAGCTCTACCACTGAGCCACTGCCTGTAATGAAAAACAGGAAGATTTGGTAATCTTGACCTCTGTATTGCAGTAGAGAAACCAGAAGAAGATTATTCAGCTACAAAGATGGATGGATGGATACATGGAAGGATGGGTGGATACATGAAAGGATGGGTGGATACATGGAAGGATGGGTGGATACATGGAAGGATGGATGGATACATGGAATGATGGATGGATACATGAAAGGATTGATGGATACATGGAAGGATGGATGGATATATGGATGGATGGATATATGGATGGATGGATACATGGATGGATGGATACATGCATGGATGGATGGATACATGGATGGATGGCTGGATAGATACATGGATGGATGGCTGGATAGATACATGGATGGATGGCTGGATAGATACATGGATGGATGGATGGATAGATACATGGATGGATGGATGGATGGACAAAGAGATAGCTGGATGGATACATGGATGGATGGATGGATACACGGATGGATGGATGGATACACGGATGGATGGATACGCGGATGGATAGATAGATGATAGATAGATATATGGATAGATAGATGATACATGATAGATGCATCGAAAGATATATAGATACATACATGGATAGATAGATACATAGATATATGGATAGATAGATGACACATGATAGATACATGATTGATAGATACAGATAATAGATAGACACATGATAGATATATGATACATTATTGATAGAGATAGACAAATACTGCATCTCTTTGTAGGTGAAGGAAAGAGTCAGATTCATTTGTTTCCATAAAACTACTATAAAGAAATGAAAAAAAAATACAAATATATACAATTTTTCCATATTTTCACCACCTTGGATTCAAACCAGCAACTTTAAAACATGTCCAGCAGCCCTTCTAACTTTTCTAGCTGCTGAGCCACTAGAAATATCAGAGAGAGGATTTTATATGGATGAACTTACAATGCTGCATCTAACAAAGGACAGAGAACAACATTGTACAGAGCAGTATCTCTGTGTCCTGTATTCTACAGGGAGAGGAAAAGTTTTTTTTTCTTCTAAAATTACTAAACATAATAAAAAAAATAGAATAATGTCATTTTTATTACAATTTTTTTTATAAAATAATAAACATCACTAATCAGCAAATAACATGGACATATTTGGTGTCCCTGTAATCGTAACGACCCGAACAACACAGCGATCAGGTTATTGATGGGGATCGGTAAATGGCGGGAAAAAAATGGCGCAATTTATTATTTTTCTTTATTAAAACCCATAAAGAATGTAATAAAAATGTATTGTTGAGGCCATGTTCACATGTAGCGTAAATGCTGTTTTTCTGCACCACACAATGCAATAACAATCTTCTCTGATTATTGTGTGTTTGTGGTAATTTTTATGCATTATCACTTATTTGATACGTTTGGTGCAGATGTAAACCCTGAAGCTTATACAGAAAAAAATACAATCTGCACTGTTCAGCGGCGTCTTTAGACCCAAAAGGGGCGGAGATTTCATGACGTCTCATCCACTTTGCTTGGACATTTAGTCTGTGTTCACATGTAGTGTAAATGCTGCATTTTTTTCTGTTTTTTTTTGCACATTTAGGCTATGTGCGCACGTGTGCGTAATTCATGCAGTTACGCTGCGCTTTGTAGCGCAGCGTAACTGCATGCGTCCTGCGTCCCCTGCACAGTCTATGGAGATTGTGCAGGGGCCGTGCACACGTGGCATATTAGAACGCAGCGATTCGGCTGCTGCCCGAATCGCTGCGTTCTAAGAAGTGACATGTCACTTCTTCCATGTGCTTTGCCGGCAGCTCCTGCTCTGTCTATGGCAGGAGCTGCAGGCAGAGCGCACGTTCTCGCCGGCACCATGCGCTTCAGAACGCAGCTTTTCAGCTGCGCTCTGAAGCGCACCTTTTCGGTGCGGTGCAGAGCGCACACGTGCGCACATAGCCTTATTCTGCTGTGTTTAATTGTCCAAGCAAAGTGGATGTGATTCCACGAGAAGACGCCGCTGAACTCTGCTGTTTTGGTGCTTTTTTTCTCTGGAGGTTTCTATGTGGAGCTTAAAAAAACCCAGGAAAGAGCTTCTCTGTACAATAAAAACACTTAAAAACGCAGATTCACATCTGAACTAAAAATGCATTAAATAATGGAGAAAAGGCAGAAAAAATGCAGCAAAAATGGAATAATCAGAGATTGTTATTGTGTAGTTTGGTGTCGACAGCGGAAGAAACAAAAAAACCACAGAATTTATACGATGCTGAAGTTGGTTTCTTATTCGTCCAGTTTCTTATTCGGGGCTGAAGTTGGTTTCTTATTCGTCAGTTTCTTATTCGGCAGTTTAGTTTTTTCAGTTTTTTATGCATTTAACAACAAAAATAACACATGACAATAATAAAATACAATGCACTGAGGTGCCCTAACATAAATACACTCAAAATCAGCTGCAAAAATTATAAAACTGGCATAAAAATGGGCATCAAAGTGGGCACCAAAGTATGTTAGTGAAAGGGTTAAATGGCTTTGGGCCACTGATCTAACACCAGAATTGCATATATAGTGATGCCTCTAATCAAACTGAAGTGACTCCAGCCTGGCCCAAAGGGGTTCTGGGCATCAGAACTGGCATCAAAGTGGGCACACAGCCAATTTTCACAGATTTGAATAAGTAACTGATGTTTTTGAGGGGTTAAATGGCATTGGGCCACTGATCTCACACCACATTTACATACCTAGTGATGCCACACATCAAATTCAGATCACTCCAGCCTGGCCCAAACAGGTTCTGGGCATCAGAACTGGCATCAAAGTGGGCAAAAACCCAGTTTTACAGATATGAATAAGTAACTGGTGTTTTTGAGGGGTTAAATGGCTTTGGGCCACTGATCTCACACCACATATACATACCTAGTGATGCCACACATCAAATTCAGATCACTCCAGCCTGGCCCAAACAGGTTCTGGGCATCAGAACTGGCATCAAAGTGGGCAAAAACCCAGTTTTCACAGATTTGAATAAGTAACTGATGTTTTTGAGGGGTTAAATGGCTTTGGGCCACTGATCTCACACCACATTTACATACCTAGTGATGACACACATCAAATTCAGATCACTCCAGCCTGGCCCAAACAGGTTCTGGGCATCAGAACTGGCATCAAAATGGGCAAAAACACAGTTTTCACAGATTTGAATAAGTAACTGATGTTTTTGAGGGGTTAAATGGCTTTGGGCCACTGATCTCACACCATATTTACATAACTAGTGATGCCACACATCAAATTCAGATCACTCCAGCCTGGCCCAAACAGGTTCTGGGCATCAGAACTGGCATCAAAGTCGGCACACAGCCAATTTTCACAGATTTGAATAAGTAACTGGTGTTTTTGAGGGGTTAAATGGCTTTGGGCCACTGATCTCACACCACATATACATACCTAGTGATGCCACACATCAAATTCAGATCACTCCAGCCTGGCCCAAACAGGTTCTGGGCATCAGAACTGGCATCAAAGTGGGCAAAAACCCAGTTTTCACAGATTTGAATAAGTAACTGATGTTTTTGAGGGGTTAAATTGCTTTGGGCCACTGATCTCACACCACATTTACATACCTAGTGATGCCACACATCAAATTCAGATCACTCCAGCCTGGCCCAAACAGGTTCTGGGCATCAGAACTGGCATCAAAGTGGGCACACAGCCAATTTTCACAGATTTGAATAAGTAACTGGTGTTTTTGAGGGGTTAAATGGCTTTGGGCCACTGATCTCACACCACACTTACATACCTAGTGATGCCACACATCAAATTCAGATCACTCCAGCCTGGCCCAAACAGGTTCTGGGCATCAGAACTGGCATCAAAGTGGGCAAAAACCCAGTTTTACAGATTTGAATAAGTAACTGGTGTTTTTGAGGGGTTAAATGGCTTTGGGCCACTGATCTCACACCACATTTACATACCTAGTGATGACACACATCAAATTCAGATCACTCCAGCCTGGCCCAAACAGGTTCTGGGCATCAGAACTGGCATCAAAATGGGCAAAAACACAGTTTTCACAGATTTGAATAAGTAACTGATGTTTTTGAGGGGTTAAATGGCTTTGGGCCACTGATCTCACACCATATTTGCATCTTCCCTCACCCTACCCTCTCAAGATTTCTGCACATACTGTCTCTTTATATATATTCCCTCCTTACCCTCTCCCTTTACTATATCCCATACTGTGTCCATACATACATTCCCCTTTCACCCATACTGTCTTTATATATACATTCCCCACTCACCCCCTCTGACAAAACTGTGTCCGTATACATCCCCCCTTACCCTCTCTCCTTACTGTGTCCATATACATCTTCCCTCACCCTCGCTGCCCATACGGTCTCCATATATACATTCCCCCATCACCCTCTCTCCCTATACTGTGTCCATATAATCCTTCCTCACCGTCTAACCCCATACTGTGCCTGTATGCATCTTCCCTGACACTATCTCTTAAACATTGCTGCCCATACTGGCTCCATATATGCACTACAGTTCAAAAGTTTAGGGTAACTTAGATATTTCCATATTTTTGAAAGAAAAGCACATTTTTTTTCAATGAAGCTATCATTAAATTAAACAGAAATACACTCTATACATTGTTAATGTGGTAAATGACTATTCTAGCTGCAAATGTCTGGTTTTTAATGCAATATCTACATAGGTGAATAGAGGCCCAATTCCAACAACCACGACTCTAGTGTTCTAATAGTACATTGTGTTTGCTAACTGTGTTAGAAGGCTAATGGATGTTTAGAAATTTCTTGAAAACCCTTGTGCATGTTAGCACAGCTGAAAACAGTTTTGCTGTTTAGAGAAGCTATTAAACTGATCACCTGTTGAGCGAGTTGAGAATCTAGAGCATTACATTTCTTGGTTCCATTAAACTCTAAAAATGGCCAGAAAAAGAGAACTTTCATGTGAAACTTAACAGTCTATTCTTCTGCTTAGAAATGAAGGATATTCCATGCGAGAAATTGCCAAGAAACTGAAGATTTCCTACAATGGTGTGTACTATTACCTTCAGAGGAGAGCACAAACAGGCTCTAACAGAGTTGAAAGAGAAGTGCACAACTGAGCAACAAGACATGTACATTACAGTCTCTAGTTAGAGAAATCGACGCCTCACAGGTCATCAACTGGCAGCTTCATTAAATAGTACCCGCAAAACGCCAGTATCAACATCTACAGTGAAGAGGCAACTCTGGGATGCTGGCCTTCAGGGCAGAATGGCAAAGAAAAAGCCATATCTGAGAATGGCTAATAAAAGGAAAAGATTAATATGGACAAAAGAACACAGACATTGGACAGAGGAAGATTGGAAAAAAAGTGTTATGGACAGACGAATCGAAGTTTGAGATGTTTGGATCACACAGAAGAACATTTGTGAGATGCAGAACAACTGGAAGAGTGCCTAACGCCATCTGTCAAGCATGGTGGAGGTAATGTGATTGTCTGGGGTTGCTTTGGTGCTGGTAAAGGGGGAGAGTTGTACAATGGAAAAAAGATTTTGAATAAGGAAGGTTATCACTCCATTTTGCAATGCCATGCCATACCCTGTGGACAGCGCTTGATTGGAGCCAATTTCATCCTACAACAGGACACTGACTCAAAGCACACCTCCAAATTATGCATGAACTATTTAGGGAAGAAAATAAAATGATAAATAAAAGTATGATTTTTCATGGAAAAGAAAATTGTCTGCGTGACCCCAAACGTTTGAACTTATAGTGTACATTTCCCCCCCTCACCCTCTCTCCATCTACTGTGTCCATATATACATCCACCCTCTCTCCCCATACTGTCTCCATAGATACTTCCCCCCTCACCCCATACTGTCGCCATACATACATTCCCCTTTCACCCATACTGTAGTTATATATACATTCCCGCTCACCCACTCTGCCAAAACTGTGTCCATATACATCCCCCCTCACCCTCCCTCACCATACTGTGTCCATATACATCTTCCCTCACCCTCAACATTTCTACCTATACTGTCTTCATATATACATTCCCTCCTCACCCTACACTGTGTCCATATATATATATCCCTTCTCCCTCTCTCCCCATACTGTGTCCATATATACATTCCCCGCACACCTTCTCTCTCCATACTATATACATCCCCCTCACCCTCTCTCCCCAAACTGTCTCCATAGATACCTCCCCCCTCACCCTCTCTCCCCCTACTGTCACCATACATACATACTAACACACATTCCCCTCTCACCCATACTGTCTTCATATCTACATTTCCCCTGACCCTTTCCCCATACACTCTCCATAGATACTTCCCCCCTCACCTGCTCTCCCCATATTGTCTCCATACTGTATATACATTCCCTCACTCTCTCTTTTTATACTGTCTCCATAGATACTGCCCCCTTACCTCTCTCTCCTCATACTGTTTCTATAGATACTTCCCCTTCACCCTCTCTTCCCATACCGTCTTCATACATAAATTCTCCTTTCACCCATACTGTCTTCATTTAAACATTCTCCCCTCAATCTCTCTGCCCATACAGTGTACATAGATACTTCTCCTCACCCTCTCTCCACATATTGTCTCCATCTATACATCCCACTTCACTCTCTCTCCTCATACTGTCTCCATAGATACTTACCCCCTAACCCCCTCTCCCCATACTATTGCCATACATACATTCCCCTTTCACCAATACTGTCTTCCTATATACACTCCCCCCTGACCCTCTTTCCCCATACTGTGTCCACAAATACTTCCCCTCTCACCCCATAGAGTCTTCATCTATACATTTGATCCTTACCCCACAGTCTCCATACATACTGTACATTCCTCCCTCACCTCATACAGTTAGGTCCAGAAATATTTGGACAGTGACACACGTTTTGTTATTTTAGCTGTTTACAAAAACATGTTCAGAAATACAATTATATATATAATATGGGCTGAAAGTGCACACTCCCAGCTGCAATATGAGAGTTTTCACATCCAAATCGGAGAAAGGGTTTAGGAATCATAGCTCTGTAATGCATAGCCTCCGCTTTTTCAAGGGACCAAAAGTAATTGGACAAGGGACTCTAAGGGCTGCAATTAACTCTGAAGGCGTCTCCCTCGTTAACCTGTAATCAATGAAGTAGTTAAAAGGTCTGGGGTTGATTACAGGTGTGTGGTTTTGCATTTGGAAGCTGTTGCTATGACCAGACAACATGCGGTCTAAGGAACTCTCAATTGAGGTGAAGCAGAACATCCTGAGGCTGAAAAAAAAGAAAAAATCCATCAGAGAGATAGCAGACATGCTTGGAGTAGCAAAATCAACAGTCGGGTACATTCTGAGAAAAAAGGAATTGACTGGTGAGCTTGGGAACTCAAAAAGGCCTGGGCGTCCACGGATGACAACAGTGGTGGATGATCGCCGCATACTTTCTTTGGTGAAGAAGAACCCGTTCACAACATCAACTGAAGTCCAGAACACTCTCAGTGAAGTAGGTGTATCTGTCTCTAAGTCAACAGTAAAGAGAAGACTCCATGAAAGTAAATACAAAGGGTTCACATCTAGATGCAAACTATTCATCAATTCCAAAAATAGACAGGACAGAGTTAAATTTGCTGAAAAACACCTCATGAAGCCAGCTCAGTTCTGGAAAAGTATTCTATGGACAGATGAGACAAAGATCAACCTGTACCAGAATGATGGGAAGAAAAAAGTTTGGAGAAGAAAGGGAACGGCACATGATCCAAGGCACACCACATCCTCTGTAAAACATGGTGGAGGCAACGTGATGGCATGGGCATGCATGGCTTTCAATGGCACTGGGTCACTTGTGTTTATTGATGACATAACAGCAGACAAGAGTAGCCGGATGAATTCTGAAGTGTACCGGGATATACTTTCAGCCCAGATTCAGCCAAATGCCGCAAAGTTGATCGGACGGCGCTTCATAGTACAGATGGACAATGACCCCAAGCATACAGCCAAAGCTACCCAGGAGTTCATGAGTGCAAAAAAGTGGAACATTCTGCAATGGCCAAGTCAATCACCAGATCTTAACCCAATTGAGCATGCATTTCACTTGCTCAAATCCAGACTTAAGACGGAAAGACCCACAAACAAGCAAGACCTGAAGGCTGCGGCTGTAAAGGCCTGGCAAAGCATTAAGAAGGAGGAAACCCAGCGTTTGGTGATGTCCATGGGTTCCAGACTTAAGGCAGTGATTGCCTCCAAAGGATTCGCAACAAAATATTGAAAATAAAAATATTTTGTTTGGGTTTGGTTTATTTGTCCAATTACTTTTGACCTCCTAAAATGTGGAGTGTTTGTAAAGAAATGTGTACAATTCCTACAATTTCTATCAGATATTTTTGTTCAAACCTTCAAATTAAACGTTACAATCTGCACTTGAATTCTGTTGTAGAGGTTTCATTTCAAATCCAATGTGGTGGCATGCAGAGCCCAACTCGCGAAAATTGTGTCACTGTCCAAATATTTCTGGACCTAACTGTATGTGTTCCTTTTCAGTATCTTCAGCTCCACTGCAGTACTTAACATCAGCGCTATTTGCCACCTCTGTGGCGACGATGAGTGATGTCAGCAGTGTGATCAGCTTAACTTGATCAAACTGCAGATGTCGGCCTGACCCAGAAGTGACAGCGGTTAGGGCTTCAATTGTACTGGTGTCTAAAAGATTTGAGAACAATTTACCACTGGGAGCCAGCACGCTGCACTCTCTCTGAGCCGGGTGTTAGCTTAACAAATGACTTAGAGAATAGCCGGTTCACACTATGTGGGAGGTAAAACACAGGCTCCATGGAGACTTTTGGATAGCCTCCAACGGCTGCATCCGGGGCACATGCCCCAACCTAGATACGCCTTCATACTAGGTACTTGTGTGTTATCACTGAGTCGCCTTTACTGTGCCATTGTATTCTTTCATCCTGCTTTAGCCAATGCGGACCTGTTGCAGAATAACTGCAACCAAATCTGCATCTCGTGGAAGGAAAAACTTTAATGTTTTTTCCCATTACTTTCAATGGTGAAAATGCAGGGAAACCCGCAGAAAGAATTGACATGCTTCAGATTTTTTTTCTGCAACCAAATCTGTAAGGAAAAAAATCCTGAATGTGATCACTACACATCAGGATTCTCATAGACTTTACGGGCATATGCCCTTGGAAAAAGCCACGGCGAAACGCGTCAGGGTGTCTCATTGGTAAGGCTTTATTAAAATATAGCAGTGTGATACAATTGTTTATTAGTATTTGGCAGCTTAGTTACTTTTGCATCAGGTTTTCCCTGACATATTTATTATATTTTTATCTGCTATCTTATTTATTCTTACATTGTTTCACACTGCTATCATATTATGCCTATGTCATCTCACTATGTAGGTTTCACCATTCATTTTTTTGGCACAGTTAATACCTGATATGTATATTATCCCCATTGTGGGGTGATTGTGAATTTTTTGCACACTGTCAGATTTCATATAAATAATTACCTATTATGGTTTAAAATTCACGCTGGCAGCTGTGCGTATTGTATGACAGTTTTTTATATGTGCCACATATTAATTCCTACATTTTAAATGCTGTGTATTTTTTTGTAATAAAGATTTATTTTGATTTATTTGATCATTTGGACTTTCATCTGGGTAGTTTTATAGGTATTAATTTTCCACCGAGCAACTACCTGGTTGTTCTTTTTGCTGTTATGGTCTCTTTCTTTGATTGGAGGTCAAAATTGTAGGTTTTCCAATTAAAAAAAATAGACAACAAAAAAGGTTTTTTTGAAAAAACGCTCCTCCCTCTTTCACCAATTTATTTAAAAGAACAATCAAATCCGGTCCGGCGTAATCCAATAAGGGGGTCCCATGACGATCCATACCATAGTCATTGTCCCAGTCAATGAAGAACAGAATGTTCCCATTGGCTGGGAGAGCAGTGCCGTGACCTCAGCTAACATCAATAGGTCAGCCCAGGTCACTACAGGAGATGTCGAGCGCTGCCATCAGGAGGTTAAATGAGATCATTACCTGCTGTGACGATCTCCTGCACTCCTGACGTCAGCGCTGTTACTGACTTCCATTGTCCGCCGCGTTCTCAGCGAAGAATCGCGGGAGCCCGTGATGTCACCGCTAGTGACAGTCTCGGGCCGCCCGCGAGACTTGATGTGAGAACGCGGTGGGCATAGAAGGCAGTGACAGCGCTGACGTCAGGAGTGAAGAAGATCGTCACAGCAGGTAAGGTTCTCATCTAAACTCCTGACAGCAGCGCTCGTCATCCCCGCGGCTGCCCGCACTGCAGTGTGAGAAGCTGCTGACACTGCAGGGGGCAAACACTGACACACTGCAGTGCGGGCATATGCTGATACTGCAGTGCGGCCAGACACTGTCACTCTCTGCTGTGTGGGCAGCTGCGGGGCTGGTAGGGAGCGGAACACAGACTGCACGGGCAATCGACGGAGGTCACACGGAAGTGCTTCCGTGTGATTTCCGGGGATTTTGCGGACCCATTGACTTGTATTGAGTCATGGTCCATTATTACGGAACAGAATAGGACATGCTCCATAATAACGGAACGGACATACAGCATCCGATGTGCTTTTTTATAGGATCGGATGCACACGGAAGTTCTACCGTGTACCATCCGATGCTACACAAAAGACATTGAAAAGATCGTCCTGTCCGTGGGTCCGCAAAAAAACAGGAACTGACCAGGACAAACGGAACGGCCATATGAATGAGCCCTATATCTGCAGCCCCAACCATCCCGAACTCTGCAGGACTGTCCCGATTTGAGGGCTCTCTCCTGCAGTCCCGGCTCACAGCTGTTGTCCCGACTCCTCCCCTCAGTGCAGTGAATAAATTAAATTAAATTCTCATCTGCTCTGGTTTACCAGAACTCCTGAACTCATTGTCCATAGGCAGCAGCTCTACCACTGAGCCACTGCCTGTAATGAAAAACAGGAAGATTTGGTAATCTTGACCTCTGTATTGCAGTAGAGAAACCAGAAGAAGATTATTCAGCTACAAAGATGGATGGATGGATACATGGAAGGATGGGTGGATACATGAAAGGATGGGTGGATACATGGAAGGATGGGTGGATACATGGAAGGATGGATGGATACATGGAATGATGGATGGATACATGAAAGGATTGATGGATACATGGAAGGATGGATGGATATATGGATGGATGGATATATGGATGGATGGATACATGGATGGATGGATACATGCATGGATGGATGGATACATGGATGGATGGCTGGATAGATACATGGATGGATGGCTGGATAGATACATGGATGGATGGCTGGATAGATACATGGATGGATGGATGGATAGATACATGGATGGATGGATGGATGGACAAAGAGATAGCTGGATGGATACATGGATGGATGGATGGATACACGGATGGATGGATGGATACACGGATGGATGGATACGCGGATGGATAGATAGATGATAGATAAATATATGGATAGATAGATGATACATGATAGATGCATCGAAAGATATATAGATACATACATGGATAGATAGATACATAGATATATGGATAGATAGATGACACATGATAGATACATGATTGATAGATACAGATAATAGATAGACACATGATAGATATATGATACATTATTGATAGAGATAGACAAATACTGCATCTCTTTGTAGGTGAAGGAAAGAGTCAGATTCATTTGTTTCCATAAAACTACTATAAAGAAATGAAAAAAAAATACAAATATATACAATTTTTCCATATTTTCACCACCTTGGATTCAAACCAGCAACTTTAAAACATGTCCAGCAGCCCTTCTAACTTTTCTAGCTGCTGAGCCACTAGAAATATCAGAGAGAGGATTTTATATGGATGAACTTACAATGCTGCATCTAACAAAGGACAGAGAACAACATTGTACAGAGCAGTATCTCTGTGTCCTGTATTCTACAGGGAGAGGAAAAGTTTTTTTTCTTCTAAAATTACTAAACATAATAAAAAAAATAGAATAATGTCATTTTTATTACAATTTTTTTTATAAAATAATAAACATCACTAATCAGCAAATAACATGGACATATTTGGTGTCCCTGTAATCGTAACGACCCGAACAACACAGCGATCAGGTTATTGATGGGGATCGGTAAATGGCGGGAAAAAAATGGCGCAATTTATTATTTTTCTTTATTAAAACCCATAAAGAATGTAATAAAAATGTATTGTTGAGGCCATGTTCACATGTAGCGTAAATGCTGTTTTTCTGCACCACACAATGCAATAACAATCTTCTCTGATTATTGTGTGTTTGTGGTAATTTTTATGCATTATCACTTATTTGATACGTTTGGTGCAGATGTAAACCCTGAAGCTTATACAGAAAAAAATACAATCTGCACTGTTCAGCGGCGTCTTTAGACCCAAAAGGGGCGGAGATTTCATGACGTCTCATCCACTTTGCTTGGACATTTAGTCTGTGTTCACATGTAGTGTAAATGCTGCATTTTTTTCTGTTTTTTTTTGCACATTTAGGCTATGTGCGCACGTGTGCGTAATTCATGCAGTTACGCTGCGCTTTGTAGCGCAGCGTAACTGCATGCGTCCTGCGTCCCCTGCACAGTCTATGGAGATTGTGCAGGGGCCGTGCACACGTGGCATATTAGAACGCAGCGATTCGGCTGCTGCCCGAATCGCTGCGTTCTAAGAAGTGACATGTCACTTCTTCCATGTGCTTTGCCGGCAGCTCCTGCTCTGTCTATGGCAGGAGCTGCAGGCAGAGCGCACGTTCTCGCCGGCACCATGCGCTTCAGAACGCAGCTTTTCAGCTGCGCTCTGAAGCGCACCTTTTCGGTGCGGTGCAGAGCGCACACGTGCGCACATAGCCTTATTCTGCTGTGTTTAATTGTCCAAGCAAAGTGGATGTGATTCCACGAGAAGACGCCGCTGAACTCTGCTGTTTTGGTGCTTTTTTTCTCTGGAGGTTTCTATGTGGAGCTTAAAAAAACCCAGGAAAGAGCTTCTCTGTACAATAAAAACACTTAAAAACGCAGATTCACATCTGAACTAAAAATGCATTAAATAATGGAGAAAAGGCAGAAAAAATGCAGCAAAAATGGAATAATCAGAGATTGTTATTGTGTAGTTTGGTGTCGACAGCGGAAGAAACAAAAAAACCACAGAATTTATACGATGCTGAAGTTGGTTTCTTATTCGTCCAGTTTCTTATTCGGGGCTGAAGTTGGTTTCTTATTCGTCAGTTTCTTATTCGGCAGTTTAGTTTTTTCAGTTTTTTATGCATTTAACAACAAAAATAACACATGACAATAATAAAATACAATGCACTGAGGTGCCCTAACATAAATACACTCAAAATCAGCTGCAAAAATTATAAAACTGGCATAAAAATGGGCATCAAAGTGGGCACCAAAGTATGTTAGTGAAAGGGTTAAATGGCTTTGGGCCACTGATCTAACACCAGAATTGCATATATAGTGATGCCTCTAATCAAACTGAAGTGACTCCAGCCTGGCCCAAAGGGGTTCTGGGCATCAGAACTGGCATCAAAGTGGGCACACAGCCAATTTTCACAGATTTGAATAAGTAACTGATGTTTTTGAGGGGTTAAATGGCATTGGGCCACTGATCTCACACCACATTTACATACCTAGTGATGCCACACATCAAATTCAGATCACTCCAGCCTGGCCCAAACAGGTTCTGGGCATCAGAACTGGCATCAAAGTGGGCAAAAACCCAGTTTTACAGATATGAATAAGTAACTGGTGTTTTTGAGGGGTTAAATGGCTTTGGGCCACTGATCTCACACCACATATACATACCTAGTGATGCCACACATCAAATTCAGATCACTCCAGCCTGGCCCAAACAGGTTCTGGGCATCAGAACTGGCATCAAAGTGGGCAAAAACCCAGTTTTCACAGATTTGAATAAGTAACTGATGTTTTTGAGGGGTTAAATGGCTTTGGGCCACTGATCTCACACCACATTTACATACCTAGTGATGACACACATCAAATTCAGATCACTCCAGCCTGGCCCAAACAGGTTCTGGGCATCAGAACTGGCATCAAAATGGGCAAAAACACAGTTTTCACAGATTTGAATAAGTAACTGATGTTTTTGAGGGGTTAAATGGCTTTGGGCCACTGATCTCACACCATATTTACATAACTAGTGATGCCACACATCAAATTCAGATCACTCCAGCCTGGCCCAAACAGGTTCTGGGCATCAGAACTGGCATCAAAGTCGGCACACAGCCAATTTTCACAGATTTGAATAAGTAACTGGTGTTTTTGAGGGGTTAAATGGCTTTGGGCCACTGATCTCACACCACATATACATACCTAGTGATGCCACACATCAAATTCAGATCACTCCAGCCTGGCCCAAACAGGTTCTGGGCATCAGAACTGGCATCAAAGTGGGCAAAAACCCAGTTTTCACAGATTTGAATAAGTAACTGATGTTTTTGAGGGGTTAAATTGCTTTGGGCCACTGATCTCACACCACATTTACATACCTAGTGATGCCACACATCAAATTCAGATCACTCCAGCCTGGCCCAAACAGGTTCTGGGCATCAGAACTGGCATCAAAGTGGGCACACAGCCAATTTTCACAGATTTGAATAAGTAACTGGTGTTTTTGAGGGGTTAAATGGCTTTGGGCCACTGATCTCACACCACACTTACATACCTAGTGATGCCACACATCAAATTCAGATCACTCCAGCCTGGCCCAAACAGGTTCTGGGCATCAGAACTGGCATCAAAGTGGGCAAAAACCCAGTTTTACAGATTTGAATAAGTAACTGGTGTTTTTGAGGGGTTAAATGGCTTTGGGCCACTGATCTCACACCACATTTACATACCTAGTGATGACACACATCAAATTCAGATCACTCCAGCCTGGCCCAAACAGGTTCTGGGCATCAGAACTGGCATCAAAATGGGCAAAAACACAGTTTTCACAGATTTGAATAAGTAACTGATGTTTTTGAGGGGTTAAATGGCTTTGGGCCACTGATCTCACACCATATTTGCATCTTCCCTCACCCTACCCTCTCAAGATTTCTGCACATACTGTCTCTTTATATATATTCCCTCCTTACCCTCTCCCTTTACTATATCCCATACTGTGTCCATACATACATTCCCCTTTCACCCATACTGTCTTTATATATACATTCCCCACTCACCCCCTCTGACAAAACTGTGTCCGTATACATCCCCCCTTACCCTCTCTCCTTACTGTGTCCATATACATCTTCCCTCACCCTCGCTGCCCATACGGTCTCCATATATACATTCCCCCATCACCCTCTCTCCCTATACTGTGTCCATATAATCCTTCCTCACCGTCTAACCCCATACTGTGCCTGTATGCATCTTCCCTGACACTATCTCTTAAACATTGCTGCCCATACTGGCTCCATATATGCACTACAGTTCAAAAGTTTAGGGTAACTTAGATATTTCCATATTTTTGAAAGAAAAGCACATTTTTTTTCAATGAAGCTATCATTAAATTAAACAGAAATACACTCTATACATTGTTAATGTGGTAAATGACTATTCTAGCTGCAAATGTCTGGTTTTTAATGCAATATCTACATAGGTGAATAGAGGCCCAATTCCAACAACCACGACTCTAGTGTTCTAATAGTACATTGTGTTTGCTAACTGTGTTAGAAGGCTAATGGATGTTTAGAAATTTCTTGAAAACCCTTGTGCATGTTAGCACAGCTGAAAACAGTTTTGCTGTTTAGAGAAGCTATTAAACTGATCACCTGTTGAGCGAGTTGAGAATCTAGAGCATTACATTTCTTGGTTCCATTAAACTCTAAAAATGGCCAGAAAAAGAGAACTTTCATGTGAAACTTAACAGTCTATTCTTCTGCTTAGAAATGAAGGATATTCCATGCGAGAAATTGCCAAGAAACTGAAGATTTCCTACAATGGTGTGTACTATTACCTTCAGAGGAGAGCACAAACAGGCTCTAACAGAGTTGAAAGAGAAGTGCACAACTGAGCAACAAGACATGTACATTACAGTCTCTAGTTAGAGAAATCGACGCCTCACAGGTCATCAACTGGCAGCTTCATTAAATAGTACCCGCAAAACGCCAGTATCAACATCTACAGTGAAGAGGCAACTCTGGGATGCTGGCCTTCAGGGCAGAATGGCAAAGAAAAAGCCATATCTGAGAATGGCTAATAAAAGGAAAAGATTAATATGGACAAAAGAACACAGACATTGGACAGAGGAAGATTGGAAAAAAAGTGTTATGGACAGACGAATCGAAGTTTGAGATGTTTGGATCACACAGAAGAACATTTGTGAGATGCAGAACAACTGGAAGAGTGCCTAACGCCATCTGTCAAGCATGGTGGAGGTAATGTGATTGTCTGGGGTTGCTTTGGTGCTGGTAAAGGGGGAGAGTTGTACAATGGAAAAAAGATTTTGAATAAGGAAGGTTATCACTCCATTTTGCAATGCCATGCCATACCCTGTGGACAGCGCTTGATTGGAGCCAATTTCATCCTACAACAGGACACTGACTCAAAGCACACCTCCAAATTATGCATGAACTATTTAGGGAAGAAAATAAAATGATAAATAAAAGTATGATTTTTCATGGAAAAGAAAATTGTCTGCGTGACCCCAAACGTTTGAACTTATAGTGTACATTTCCCCCCCTCACCCTCTCTCCATCTACTGTGTCCATATATACATCCACCCTCTCTCCCCATACTGTCTCCATAGATACTTCCCCCCTCACCCCATACTGTCGCCATACATACATTCCCCTTTCACCCATACTGTAGTTATATATACATTCCCGCTCACCCACTCTGCCAAAACTGTGTCCATATACATCCCCCCTCACCCTCCCTCACCATACTGTGTCCATATACATCTTCCCTCACCCTCAACATTTCTACCTATACTGTCTTCATATATACATTCCCTCCTCACCCTACACTGTGTCCATATATATATCCCTTCTCCCTCTCTCCCCATACTGTGTCCATATATACATTCCCCGCACACCTTCTCTCTCCATACTATATACATCCCCCTCACCCTCTCTCCCCAAACTGTCTCCATAGATACCTCCCCCCTCACCCTCTCTCCCCCTACTGTCACCATACATACATACTAACACACATTCCCCTCTCACCCATACTGTCTTCATATCTACATTTCCCCTGACCCTTTCCCCATACACTCTCCATAGATACTTCCCCCCTCACCTGCTCTCCCCATATTGTCTCCATACTGTATATACATTCCCTCACTCTCTCTTTTTATACTGTCTCCATAGATACTGCCCCCTTACCTCTCTCTCCTCATACTGTTTCTATAGATACTTCCCCTTCACCCTCTCTTCCCATACCGTCTTCATACATAAATTCTCCTTTCACCCATACTGTCTTCATTTAAACATTCTCCCCTCAATCTCTCTGCCCATACAGTGTACATAGATACTTCTCCTCACCCTCTCTCCACATATTGTCTCCATCTATACATCCCACTTCACTCTCTCTCCTCATACTGTCTCCATAGATACTTACCCCCTAACCCCCTCTCCCCATACTATTGCCATACATACATTCCCCTTTCACCAATACTGTCTTCCTATATACACTCCCCCCTGACCCTCTTTCCCCATACTGTGTCCACAAATACTTCCCCTCTCACCCCATAGAGTCTTCATCTATACATTTGATCCTTACCCCACAGTCTCCATACATACTGTACATTCCTCCCTCACCTCATACAGTTAGGTCCAGAAATATTTGGACAGTGACACACGTTTTGTTATTTTAGCTGTTTACAAAAACATGTTCAGAAATACAATTATATATATAATATGGGCTGAAAGTGCACACTCCCAGCTGCAATATGAGAGTTTTCACATCCAAATCGGAGAAAGGGTTTAGGAATCATAGCTCTGTAATGCATAGCCTCCCCTTTTTCAAGGGACCAAAAGTAATTGGACAAGGGACTCTAAGGGCTGCAATTAACTCTGAAGGCGTCTCCCTCGTTAACCTGTAATCAATGAAGTAGTTAAAAGGTCTGGGGTTGATTACAGGTGTGTGGTTTTGCATTTGGAAGCTGTTGCTATGACCAGACAACATGCGGTCTAAGGAACTCTCAATTGAGGTGAAGCAGAACATCCTGAGGCTGAAAAAAAAGAAAAAATCCATCAGAGAGATAGCAGACATGCTTGGAGTAGCAAAATCAACAGTCGGGTACATTCTGAGAAAAAAGGAATTGACTGGTGAGCTTGGGAACTCAAAAAGGCCTGGGCGTCCACGGATGACAACAGTGGTGGATGATCGCCGCATACTTTCTTTGGTGAAGAAGAACCCGTTCACAACATCAACTGAAGTCCAGAACACTCTCAGTGAAGTAGGTGTATCTGTCTCTAAGTCAACAGTAAAGAGAAGACTCCATGAAAGTAAATACAAAGGGTTCACATCTAGATGCAAACTATTCATCAATTCCAAAAATAGACAGGACAGAGTTAAATTTGCTGAAAAACACCTCATGAAGCCAGCTCAGTTCTGGAAAAGTATTCTATGGACAGATGAGACAAAGATCAACCTGTACCAGAATGATGGGAAGAAAAAAGTTTGGAGAAGAAAGGGAACGGCACATGATCCAAGGCACACCACATCCTCTGTAAAACATGGTGGAGGCAACGTGATGGCATGGGCATGCATGGCTTTCAATAGCACTGGGTCACTTGTGTTTATTGATGACATAACAGCAGACAAGAGTAGCCGGATGAATTCTGAAGTGTACCGGGATATACTTTCAGCCCAGATTCAGCCAAATGCCGCAAAGTTGATCGGACGGCGCTTCATAGTACAGATGGACAATGACCCCAAGCATACAGCCAAAGCTACCCAGGAGTTCATGAGTGCAAAAAAGTGGAACATTCTGCAATGGCCAAGTCAATCACCAGATCTTAACCCAATTGAGCATGCATTTCACTTGCTCAAATCCAGACTTAAGACGGAAAGACCCACAAACAAGCAAGACCTGAAGGCTGCGGCTGTAAAGGCCTGGCAAAGCATTAAGAAGGAGGAAACCCAGCGTTTGGTGATGTCCATGGGTTCCAGACTTAAGGCAGTGATTGCCTCCAAAGGATTCGCAACAAAATATTGAAAATAAAAATATTTTGTTTGGGTTTGGTTTATTTGTCCAATTACTTTTGACCTCCTAAAATGTGGAGTGTTTGTAAAGAAATGTGTACAATTCCTACAATTTCTATCAGATATTTTTGTTCAAACCTTCAAATTAAACGTTACAATCTGCACTTGAATTCTGTTGTAGAGGTTTCATTTCAAATCCAATGTGGTGGCATGCAGAGCCCAACTCGCGAAAATTGTGTCACTGTCCAAATATTTCTGGACCTAACTGTATGTGTTCCTTTTCAGTATCTTCAGCTCCACTGCAGTACTTAACATCAGCGCTATTTGCCACCTCTGTGGCGACGATGAGTGATGTCAGCAGTGTGATCAGCTTAACTTGATCAAACTGCAGATGTCGGCCTGACCCAGAAGTGACAGCGGTTAGGGCTTCAATTGTACTGGTGTCTAAAAGATTTGAGAACAATTTACCACTGGGAGCCAGCACGCTGCACTCTCTCTGAGCCGGGTGTTAGCTTAACAAATGACTTAGAGAATAGCCGGTTCACACTATGTGGGAGGTAAAACACAGGCTCCATGGAGACTTTTGGATAGCCTCCAACGGCTGCATCCGGGGCACATGCCCCAACCTAGATACGCCTTCATACTAGGTACTTGTGTGTTATCACTGAGTCGCCTTTACTGTGCCATTGTATTCTTTCATCCTGCTTTAGCCAATGCGGACCTGTTGCAGAATAACTGCAACCAAATCTGCATCTCGTGGAAGGAAAAACTTTAATGTTTTTTCCCATTACTTTCAATGGTGAAAATGCAGGGAAACCCGCAGAAAGAATTGACATGCTTCAGATTTTTTTTCTGCAACCAAATCTGTAAGGAAAAAAATCCTGAATGTGATCACTACACATCAGGATTCTCATAGACTTTACGGGCATATGCCCTTGGAAAAAGCCACGGCGAAACGCGTCAGGGTGTCTCATTGGTAAGGCTTTATTAAAATATAGCAGTGTGATACAATTGTTTATTAGTATTTGGCAGCTTAGTTACTTTTGCATCAGGTTTTCCCTGACATATTTATTATATTTTTATCTGCTATCTTATTTATTCTTACATTGTTTCACACTGCTATCATATTATGCCTATGTCATCTCACTATGTAGGTTTCACCATTCATTTTTTTGGCACAGTTAATACCTGATATGTATATTATCCCCATTGTGGGGTGATTGTGAATTTTTTGCACACTGTCAGATTTCATATAAATAATTACCTATTATGGTTTAAAATTCACGCTGGCAGCTGTGCGTATTGTATGACAGTTTTTTATATGTGCCACATATTAATTCCTACATTTTAAATGCTGTGTATTTTTTTGTAATAAAGATTTATTTTGATTTATTTGATCATTTGGACTTTCATCTGGGTAGTTTTATAGGTATTAATTTTCCACCGAGCAACTACCTGGTTGTTCTTTTTGCTGTTATGGTCTCTTTCTTTGATTGGAGGTCAAAATTGTAGGTTTTCCAATTAAAAAAAATAGACAACAAAAAAGGTTTTTTTGAAAAAACGCTCCTCCCTCTTTCACCAATTTATTTAAAAGAACAATCAAATCCGGTCCGGCGTAATCCAATAAGGGGGTCCCATGACGATCCATACCATAGTCATTGTCCCAGTCAATGAAGAACAGAATGTTCCCATTGGCTGGGAGAGCAGTGCCGTGACCTCAGCTAACATCAATAGGTCAGCCCAGGTCACTACAGGAGATGTCGAGCGCTGCCATCAGGAGGTTAAATGAGATCATTACCTGCTGTGACGATCTCCTGCACTCCTGACGTCAGCGCTGTTACTGACTTCCATTGTCCGCCGCGTTCTCAGCGAAGAATCGCGGGAGCCCGTGATGTCACCGCTAGTGACAGTCTCGGGCCGCCCGCGAGACTTGATGTGAGAACGCGGTGGGCATAGAAGGCAGTGACAGCGCTGACGTCAGGAGTGAAGAAGATCGTCACAGCAGGTAAGGTTCTCATCTAAACTCCTGACAGCAGCGCTCGTCATCCCCGCGGCTGCCCGCACTGCAGTGTGAGAAGCTGCTGACACTGCAGGGGGCAAACACTGACACACTGCAGTGCGGGCATATGCTGATACTGCAGTGCGGCCAGACACTGTCACTCTCTGCTATGTGGGCAGCTGCGGGGCTGGTAGGGAGCGGAACACAGACTGCACGGGCAATCGACGGAGGTCACACGGAAGTGCTTCCGTGTGATTTCCGGGGATTTTGCGGACCCATTGACTTGTATTGAGTCATGGTCCATTATTACGGAACAGAATAGGACATGCTCCATAATAACGGAACGGACATACAGCATCCGATGTGCTTTTTTATAGGATCGGATGCACACGGAAGTTCTACCGTGTACCATCCGATGCTACACAAAAGACATTGAAAAGATCGTCCTGTCCGTGGGTCCGCAAAAAAACAGGAACTGACCAGGACAAACGGAACGGCCATATGAATGAGCCCTATATCTGCAGCCCCAACCATCCCGAACTCTGCAGGACTGTCCCGATTTGAGGGCTCTCTCCTGCAGTCCCGGCTCACAGCTGTTGTCCCGACTCCTCCCCTCAGTGCAGTGAATAAATTAAATTAAATTCTCATCTGCTCTGGTTTACCAGAACTCCTGAACTCATTGTCCATAGGCAGCAGCTCTACCACTGAGCCACTGCCTGTAATGAAAAACAGGAAGATTTGGTAATCTTGACCTCTGTATTGCAGTAGAGAAACCAGAAGAAGATTATTCAGCTACAAAGATGGATGGATGGATACATGGAAGGATGGGTGGATACATGAAAGGATGGGTGGATACATGGAAGGATGGGTGGATACATGGAAGGATGGATGGATACATGGAATGATGGATGGATACATGAAAGGATTGATGGATACATGGAAGGATGGATGGATATATGGATGGATGGATATATGGATGGATGGATACATGGATGGATGGATACATGCATGGATGGATGGATACATGGATGGATGGCTGGATAGATACATGGATGGATGGCTGGATAGATACATGGATGGATGGCTGGATAGATACATGGATGGATGGATGGATAGATACATGGATGGATGGATGGATGGACAAAGAGATAGCTGGATGGATACATGGATGGATGGATGGATACACGGATGGATGGATGGATACACGGATGGATGGATACGCGGATGGATAGATAGATGATAGATAGATATATGGATAGATAGATGATACATGATAGATGCATCGAAAGATATATAGATACATACATGGATAGATAGATACATAGATATATGGATAGATAGATGACACATGATAGATACATGATTGATAGATACAGATAATAGATAGACACATGATAGATATATGATACATTATTGATAGAGATAGACAAATACTGCATCTCTTTGTAGGTGAAGGAAAGAGTCAGATTCATTTGTTTCCATAAAACTACTATAAAGAAATGAAAAAAAAATACAAATATATACAATTTTTCCATATTTTCACCACCTTGGATTCAAACCAGCAACTTTAAAACATGTCCAGCAGCCCTTCTAACTTTTCTAGCTGCTGAGCCACTAGAAATATCAGAGAGAGGATTTTATATGGATGAACTTACAATGCTGTATCTAACAAAGGACAGAGAACAACATTGTACAGAGCAGTATCTCTGTGTCCTGTATTCTACAGGGAGAGGAAAAGTTTTTTTTCTTCTAAAATTACTAAACATAATAAAAAAAATAGAATAATGTCATTTTTATTACAATTTTTTTTATAAAATAATAAACATCACTAATCAGCAAATAACATGGACATATTTGGTGTCCCTGTAATCGTAACGACCCGAACAACACAGCGATCAGGTTATTGATGGGGATCGGTAAATGGCGGGAAAAAAATGGCGCAATTTATTATTTTTCTTTATTAAAACCCATAAAGAATGTAATAAAAATGTATTGTTGAGGCCATGTTCACATGTAGCGTAAATGCTGTTTTTCTGCACCACACAATGCAATAACAATCTTCTCTGATTATTGTGTGTTTGTGGTAATTTTTATGCATTATCACTTATTTGATACGTTTGGTGCAGATGTAAACCCTGAAGCTTATACAGAAAAAAATACAATCTGCACTGTTCAGCGGCGTCTTTAGACCCAAAAGGGGCGGAGATTTCATGACGTCTCATCCACTTTGCTTGGACATTTAGTCTGTGTTCACATGTAGTGTAAATGCTGCATTTTTTTCTGTTTTTTTTTGCACATTTAGGCTATGTGCGCACGTGTGCGTAATTCATGCAGTTACGCTGCGCTTTGTAGCGCAGCGTAACTGCATGCGTCCTGCGTCCCCTGCACAGTCTATGGAGATTGTGCAGGGGCCGTGCACACGTGGCATATTAGAACGCAGCGATTCGGCTGCTGCCCGAATCGCTGCGTTCTAAGAAGTGACATGTCACTTCTTCCATGTGCTTTGCCGGCAGCTCCTGCTCTGTCTATGGCAGGAGCTGCAGGCAGAGCGCACGTTCTCGCCGGCACCATGCGCTTCAGAACGCAGCTTTTCAGCTGCGCTCTGAAGCGCACCTTTTCGGTGCGGTGCAGAGCGCACACGTGCGCACATAGCCTTATTCTGCTGTGTTTAATTGTCCAAGCAAAGTGGATGTGATTCCACGAGAAGACGCCGCTGAACTCTGCTGTTTTGGTGCTTTTTTTCTCTGGAGGTTTCTATGTGGAGCTTAAAAAAACCCAGGAAAGAGCTTCTCTGTACAATAAAAACACTTAAAAACGCAGATTCACATCTGAACTAAAAATGCATTAAATAATGGAGAAAAGGCAGAAAAAATGCAGCAAAAATGGAATAATCAGAGATTGTTATTGTGTAGTTTGGTGTCGACAGCGGAAGAAACAAAAAAACCACAGAATTTATACGATGCTGAAGTTGGTTTCTTATTCGTCCAGTTTCTTATTCGGGGCTGAAGTTGGTTTCTTATTCGTCAGTTTCTTATTCGGCAGTTTAGTTTTTTCAGTTTTTTATGCATTTAACAACAAAAATAACACATGACAATAATAAAATACAATGCACTGAGGTGCCCTAACATAAATACACTCAAAATCAGCTGCAAAAATTATAAAACTGGCATAAAAATGGGCATCAAAGTGGGCACCAAAGTATGTTAGTGAAAGGGTTAAATGGCTTTGGGCCACTGATCTAACACCAGAATTGCATATATAGTGATGCCTCTAATCAAACTGAAGTGACTCCAGCCTGGCCCAAAGGGGTTCTGGGCATCAGAACTGGCATCAAAGTGGGCACACAGCCAATTTTCACAGATTTGAATAAGTAACTGATGTTTTTGAGGGGTTAAATGGCATTGGGCCACTGATCTCACACCACATTTACATACCTAGTGATGCCACACATCAAATTCAGATCACTCCAGCCTGGCCCAAACAGGTTCTGGGCATCAGAACTGGCATCAAAGTGGGCAAAAACCCAGTTTTACAGATATGAATAAGTAACTGGTGTTTTTGAGGGGTTAAATGGCTTTGGGCCACTGATCTCACACCACATATACATACCTAGTGATGCCACACATCAAATTCAGATCACTCCAGCCTGGCCCAAACAGGTTCTGGGCATCAGAACTGGCATCAAAGTGGGCAAAAACCCAGTTTTCACAGATTTGAATAAGTAACTGATGTTTTTGAGGGGTTAAATTGCTTTGGGCCACTGATCTCACACCACATTTACATACCTAGTGATGCCACACATCAAATTCAGATCACTCCAGCCTGGCCCAAACAGGTTCTGGGCATCAGAACTGGCATCAAAGTGGGCACACAGCCAATTTTCACAGATTTGAATAAGTAACTGGTGTTTTTGAGGGGTTAAATGGCTTTGGGCCACTGATCTCACACCACACTTACATACCTAGTGATGCCACACATCAAATTCAGATCACTCCAGCCTGGCCCAAACAGGTTCTGGGCATCAGAACTGGCATCAAAGTGGGCAAAAACCCAGTTTTACAGATTTGAATAAGTAACTGGTGTTTTTGAGGGGTTAAATGGCTTTGGGCCACTGATCTCACACCACATTTACATACCTAGTGATGACACACATCAAATTCAGATCACTCCAGCCTGGCCCAAACAGGTTCTGGGCATCAGAACTGGCATCAAAATGGGCAAAAACACAGTTTTCACAGATTTGAATAAGTAACTGATGTTTTTGAGGGGTTAAATGGCTTTGGGCCACTGATCTCACACCATATTTACATAACTAGTGATGCCACACATCAAATTCAGATCACTCCAGCCTGGCCCAAACAGGTTCTGGGCATCAGAACTGGCATCAAAATGGGCAAAAACACAGTTTTCACAGATTTGAATAAGTAACTGATGTTTTTGAGGGGTTAAATGGCTTTGGGCCACTGATCTCACACCATATTTACATACCTAGTGATGCCAAACGTCAAATTCAGATCACTCCAGCCTGGCCCAAACAGGTTCTGGGCATCAGAACTGGCATCAAAGTGGGCACACAGCCAATTTTCACAGATTTGAATAGATAACTGGTGTTTTTGAGGGGTTAAATGGCTTTGGGCCACTGATCTCACACCACACTTACATACCTAGTGATGCCACACATCAAATTCAGATCACTCCAGCCTGGCCCAAACAGGTTCTGGGCATCAGAACTGGCATCAAAGTGGGCAAAAACCCAGATTTCACAGATTTGAATAAGTAACTGATGTTTTTGAGGGGTTATATGGCATTGGGCCACTGATCTCACACCACATTTACATACCTAGTGATGCCACACATCAAATTCAGATCACTCCAGCCTGGCCCAAACAGGTTCTGGGCATCAGAACTGGCATCAAAGTGGGCAAAAACCCAGTTTTCACAGATTTGAATAAGTAACTGATGTTTTTGAGGGGTTAAATTGCTTTGGGCCACTGATCTCACACCACATTTACATACCTAGTGATGCCACACATCAAATTCAGATCACTCCAGCCTGGCCCAAACAGGTTCTGGGCATCAGAACTGGCATCAAAGTGGGCACACAGCCAATTTTCACAGATTTGAATAAGTAACTGGTGTTTTTGAGGGGTTAAATGGCTTTGGGCCACTGATCTCACACCACACTTACATACCTAGTGATGCCACACATCAAATTCAGATCACTCCAGCCTGGCCCAAACAGGTTCTGGGCATCAGAACTGGCATCAAAGTGGGCAAAAACCCAGTTTTACAGATTTGAATAAGTAACTGGTGTTTTTGAGGGGTTAAATGGCTTTGGGCCACTGATCTCACACCACATTTACATACCTAGTGATGACACACATCAAATTCAGATCACTCCAGCCTGGCCCAAACAGGTTCTGGGCATCAGAACTGGCATCAAAATGGGCAAAAACACAGTTTTCACAGATTTGAATAAGTAACTGATGTTTTTGAGGGGTTAAATGGCTTTGGGCCACTGATCTCACACCATATTTACATAACTAGTGATGCCACACATCAAATTCAGATCACTCCAGCCTGGCCCAAACAGGTTCTGGGCATCAGAACTGGCATCAAAGTCGGCACACAGCCAATTTTCACAGATTTGAATAAGTAACTGGTGTTTTTGAGGGGTTAAATGGCTTTGGGCCACTGATCTCACACCACACTTACATACCTAGTGATGCCACACATCAAATTCAGATCACTACAGCCTGGCCCAAACAGGTTCTGGGCATCAGAACTGGCATCAAAGTGGGCAAAAACCCAGTTTTACAGATTTGAATAAGTAACTGGTGTTTTTGAGGGGTTAAATGGCTTTGGGCTACTGATCTCACACCACATGAACATACCTAGTGATGACACACATCAAATTCAGATCACTCCAGCCTGGCCCAAACAGGTTCTGGGCATCAGAACTGGCATCAAAATGGGCAAAAACACAGTTTTCACAGATTTGAATAAGTAACTGATGTTTTTGAGGGGTTAAATGGCTTTGGGCCACTGATCTCACACCATATTTACATAACTAGTGATGCCACACATCAAATTCAGATCACTCCAGCCTGGCCCAAACAGGTTCTGGGCATCAGAACTGGCATCAAAGTCGGCACACAGCCAATTTTCACAGATTTGAATAAGTAACTGGTGTTTTTGAGGGGTTAAATGGCTTTGGGCCACTGATCTCACACCACACTACATACCTAGTGATGCCACACATCAAATTCAGATCACTACAGCCTGGCCCAAACAGGTTCTGGGCATCAGAACTGGCATCAAAGTGGGCAAAAACCCAGTTTTCACAGATTTGAATAAGTAACTGATGTTTTTGAGGGGTTAAATTGCTTTGGGCCACTGATCTCACACCACATTTACATACCTAGTGATGCCACACATCAAATTCAGATCACTCCAGCCTGGCCCAAACAGGTTCTGGGCATCAGAACTGGCATCAAAGTGGGCACACAGCCAATTTTCACAGATTTGAATAAGTAACTGGTGTTTTTGAGGGGTTAAATGGCTTTGGGCCACTGATCTCACACCACACTTACATACCTAGTGATGCCACACATCAAATTCAGATCACTCCAGCCTGGCCCAAACAGGTTCTGGGCATCAGAACTGGCATCAAAGTCGGCACACAGCCAATTTTCACAGATTTGAATAAGTAACTGGTGTTTTTGAGGGGTTAAATGGCTTTGGGCCACTGATCTCACACCACATATACATACCTAGTGATGCCACACATCAAATTCAGATCACTCCAGCCTGGCCCAAACAGGTTCTGGGCATCAGAACTGGCATCAAAGTGGGCAAAAACCCAGTTTTCACAGATTTGAATAAGTAACTGATGTTTTTGAGGGGTTAAATTGCTTTGGGCCACTGATCTCACACCACATTTACATACCTAGTGATGCCACACATCAAATTCAGATCACTCCAGCCTGGCCCAAACAGGTTCTGGGCATCAGAACTGGCATCAAAGTGGGCACACAGCCAATTTTCACAGATTTGAATAAGTAACTGGTGTTTTTGAGGGGTTAAATGGCTTTGGGCCACTGATCTCACACCACACTTACATACCTAGTGATGCCACACATCAAATTCAGATCACTCCAGCCTGGCCCAAACAGGTTCTGGGCATCAGAACTGGCATCAAAGTGGGCAAAAACCCAGTTTTACAGATTTGAATAAGTAACTGGTGTTTTTGAGGGGTTAAATGGCTTTGGGCCACTGATCTCACACCACATTTACATACCTAGTGATGACACACATCAAATTCAGATCACTCCAGCCTGGCCCAAACAGGTTCTGGGCATCAGAACTGGCATCAAAATGGGCAAAAACACAGTTTTCACAGATTTGAATAAGTAACTGATGTTTTTGAGGGGTTAAATGGCTTTGGGCCACTGATCTCACACCATATTTACATAACTAGTGATGCCACACATCAAATTCAGATCACTCCAGCCTGGCCCAAACAGGTTCTGGGCATCAGAACTGGCATCAAAATGGGCAAAAACACAGTTTTCACAGATTTGAATAAGTAACTGATGTTTTTGAGGGGTTAAATGGCTTTGGGCCACTGATCTCACACCATATTTACATACCTAGTGATGCCAAACGTCAAATTCAGATCACTCCAGCCTGGCCCAAACAGGTTCTGGGCATCAGAACTGGCATCAAAGTGGGCACACAGCCAATTTTCACAGATTTGAATAGATAACTGGTGTTTTTGAGGGGTTAAATGGCTTTGGGCCACTGATCTCACACCACACTTACATGTATGTAAATGTGGTGTGAGATCAGTGGCCCAAAGCCATTTAACCCCTCAAAAACACCAGTTACTTATTCAAATCTGTGAAAATTGGCTGTGTGCCCACTTTGATGCCAGTTCTGATGTCCAGAACCTGTTTGGGCCAGGCTGGAGTGATCTGAATTTGATGTGTGGCATCACTAGGTATGTAAATGTGGTGTGTGATCAGTGGCCCAAAGCAATTTAACCCCTCAAAAACATCAGTTACTTATTCAAATCTGTGAAAACTGGGTTTTTGCCCACTTTGATGCCAGTTCTGATGCCCAGAACCTGTTTGGGCCAGGCTGGAGTGATCTGAATTTGATGTGTGGCATCACTAGGTATGTATATGTGGTGTGAGATCAGTGGCCCAAAGCCATTTAACCCCTCAAAAACACCAGTTACTTATTCAAATCTGTAAAACTGGGTTTTTGCCCACTTTGATGCCAGTTCTGATGCCCAGAACCTGTTTGGGCCAGGCTGGAGTGATCTGAATTTGATGTGTGGCATCACTAGGTATGTAAATGTGGTGTGAGATCAGTGGCCCAAAGCCATTTAACCCCTCAAAAACATCAGTTACTTATTCAAATCTGTGAAAACTGGGTTTTTGCCCACTTTGATGCCAGTTCTGATGCCCAGAACCTGTTTGGGCCAGGCTGTAGTGATCTGAATTTGATGTGTGGCATCACTAGGTATGTAAGTGTGGTGTGAGATCAGTGGCCCAAAGCCATTTAACCCCTCAAAAACACCAGTTACTTATTCAAATCTGTAAAACTGGGTTTTTGCCCACTTTGATGCCAGTTCTGATGCCCAGAACCTGTTTGGGCCAGGCTTGAGTGATCTGAATTTGATGTGTGGCATCACTAGGTATGTAAATGTGGTGTGATATCAGTGGCCCAAAGCCATTTAACCCCTCAAAAACACCAGTTACTTATTCAAATCTGTAAAACTGGGTTTTTGCCCACTTTGATGCCAGTTCTGATGCCCAGAACCTGTTTGGGCCAGGCTGGAGTGATCTGAATTTTATGTGTGGCATCACTAGGTATGTAAGTGTGGTGTGAGATCAGTGGCCCAAAGCCATTTAACCCCTCAAAAACACCAGTTACTTATTCAAATCTGTGAAAATTGGCTTTGTGCCCACTTTGATGCCAGTTCTGATGTCCAGAACCTGTTTGGGCCAGGCTGGAGTGATCTGAATTTGATGTGTGGCATCACTAGGTATGTAAATGTGGTGTGAGATCAGTGGCCCAAAGCCATTTAACCCCTCAAAACACCATTTACTTATTCAAATCTGTAAAACTGGGTTTTTACCCACTTTGATGCCAGTTCTGATGCCCAGAACCTGTTTGGGCCAGGCTGGAGTGATCTGAATTTGATGTGCGGCATTACTAGGTATGTAAATGTGGTGTGAGATCAGTGGCCCAAAGCCATTTAAGCCCTCAAAAACACCAGTTACTTATTCAAATCTGTGAAAATTGGCTGTGTGCCGACTTTGATGCCAGTTCTGATGCCCAGAACCTGTTTGGGCCAGGCTGGAGTGATCTGAATTTGATGTGTGGCATCACTAGGTATGTAAATGTGGTGTGAGATCAGTGGCCCAAAGCAATTTAACCCCTCAAAAACATCAGTTACTTATTCAAATCTGTGAAAACTGGGTTTTTGCCCACTTTGATGCCAGTTCTGATGCCCAGAACCTGTTTGGGCCAGGCTGGAGTGATCTGAATTTGATGTGTGGCATCACTAGGTATGTATATGTGGTGTGAGATCAGTGGCCCAAAGCCATTTAACCCCTCAAAAACACCAGTTACTTATTCAAATCTGTGAAAATTGGCTGTGTGCCCACTTTGATGCCAGTTCTGATGCCCAGAACCTGTTTGGGCCAGGCTGGAGTGATCTGAATTTGATGTGTGGCATCACTAGGTATGTAAATGTGGTGTGAGATCAGTGGCCCAAAGCCATTTAACCCCTCAAAAACATCAGTTACTTATTCAAATCTGTGAAAACTGGGTTTTTGCCCACTTTGATGCCAGTTCTGATGCCCAGAACCTGTTTGGGCCAGGCTGGAGTGATCTGAATTTGATGTGTGGCATCACTAGGTATGTATATGTGGTGTGAGATCAGTGGCCCAAAGCCATTTAACCCCTCAAAAACACCAGTTACTTATTCAAATCTGTAAAACTGGGTTTTTGCCCACTTTGATGCCAGATCTGATGCCCAGAACCTGTTTGGGCCAGGCTGGAGTGATCTGAATTTGATGTGTGGCATCACTAGGTATGTAAATGTTGTGTGAGATCAGTGGCCCAATGCCATTTAACCCCTCAAAAACATCAGTTACTTATTCAAATCTGTGAAAACTGGGTTTTTGCCCACTTTGATGCCAGTTCTGATGCCCAGAACCTGTTTGGGCCAGACTGGAGTGATCTGAATTTGATGTGTGGCATCACTAGGTATGTAAGTTTGGTGTGAGATCAGTGGCCCAAAGCCATTTAACCCCTCAAAAACACCAGTTACTTATTCAAATCTGTGAAAATTGGCTGTGTGCCCACTTTGATGCCAGTTCTGATGCCCAGAACCTGTTTGGGCCAGGCTGGAGTGATCTGAATTTGATGTGTGGCATCACTAGGTATGTAAATGTGGTGTGAGATCAGTGGCCCAAAGCCATTTAACCCCTCAAAACACCATTTACTTATTCAAATCTGTAAAACTGGGTTTTTACCCACTTTGATGCCAGTTCTGATGCCCAGAACCTGTTTGTGCCAGGCTGGAGTGATCTGAATTTGATGTATGGCATCACTAGGTATGTAAATGTGGTGTAAGATCAGTGGCCCAAAGCCATTTAACCCCTCAAAAACACCAGTTACTTATTCAAATCTGTGAAAACTGCAATTTTGCCAACTTTGATGCCAGTTCTGATGCCCAGAACCTGTTTGGGCCAGGCTGGAGTGATCTGAATTTGATGTGCGACATCACTAGGTATGTAAATATGATGTGAGATCAGTGGCCCAAAGCCATTTAACCCCTCAAAAACACCAGTTACTTATTCAAATCTGTGAAAACTGAGATTTTGCCAACTTTGATGCCAGTTCTGATGCCCAGAACCTGTTTGGGCCAGGCTGGAGTGATCTGAATTTGATGTGTGGCAACACTAAGTATGTAAATGTGGTGTGAGATCAGTGGCCCAAAGCCATTTAACCCCTCAAAAACACCAGTTACTTATTCAAATCTGTAAAACTGGGTTTTTGCCCACTTTGATGCCAGTTCTGATGCCCAGAACCTGTTTGGGCCAGGCTGGAGAGATCTGAATTTGATGTGTGTCATCACTAGGTATGTTCATGTGGTGTGAGATCAGTAGCCCAAAGCCATTTAACCCCTCAAAAACACCAGTTACTTATTCAAATCTGTAAAACTGGGTTTTTGCCCACTTTGATGCCAGTTCTGATGCCCAGAACCTGTTTGGGCCAGGCTGGAGTGATCTGAATTTGATGTGTGGCATCACTAGGTATGTAAGTGTGGTGTGAGATCAGTGGCCCAAAGCCATTTAACCCCTCAAAAACACCAGTTACTTATTCAAATCTGTGAAAATTTGCTGTGTGCCCACTTTGATGCCAGTTCTGATGCCCAGAACCTGTTTGGGCCAGGCTGGAGTGATCTGAATTTGATGTGTGGCATCACTAGGTATGTATATGTGGTGTGAGATCAGTGGCCCAAAGCCATTTAACCTCTCAAAAACATCAGTTACTTATTCAAATCTGTGAAAACTGTGTTTTTGCCCATTTTGATGCCAGTTCTGATGCCCAGAACCTGTTTGGGCCAGGCTGGAGTGATCTGAATTTGATGTGCGGCATCACTAGGTATGTAAGTGTGGTGTGAGATCAGTGGCCCAAAGCCATTTAACCCCTCAAAAACACCAGTTACTTATTCAAATCTGTGAAAATTGGCTGTGTGCCCACTTTGATGCCAGTTCTGATGCCCAGAACCTGTTTGGGCCAGGCTGGAGTGATCTGAATTTGATGTGTGGCATCACTAGGTATGTAAATGTGGTGTGAGATCAGTGGCCCAAAGCCATTTAACCCCTCAAAAACACCACTTATTCAAATCTGTAAAACTGGGTTTTTGCCCATTTTGATGCCAGTTCTGATGCCCAGAACCTGTTTGGGCCAGGCTGTAGTGATCTGAATTTGATGTGTGGCATCACTAGGTATGTAAGTGTGGTGTGAGATCAGTGGCCCAAAGCCATTTAAGCCCTCAAAAACACCAGTTACTTATTCAAATCTGTGAAAATTGGCTGTGTGCCGACTTTGATGCCAGTTCTGATGCCCAGAACCTGTTTGGGCCAGGCTGTAGTGATCTGAATTTGATGTGTGGCATCACTAGGTATGTAAATGTGGTGTGAGATCAGTGGCCCAAAGCAATTTAACCCCTCAAAAACATCAGTTACTTATTCAAATCTGTGAAAACTGGGTTTTTGCCCACTTTGATGCCAGTTCTGATGCCCAGAACCTGTTTGGGCCAGGCTGGAGTGATCTGAATTTGATGTGTGTCATCACTAGGTATGTAAATGTGGTGTGAGATCAGTGGCCCAAAGCCATTTAACCCCTCAAAAACACCAGTTACTTATTCAAATCTGTAAAACTGGGTTTTTGCCCACTTTGATGCCAGTTCTGATGCCCAGAACCTGTTTGGGCCAGGCTGGAGTGATCTGAATTTGATGTGTGGCATCACTAGGTATGTAAGTGTGGTGTGAGATCAGTGGCCCAAAGCCATTTAACCCCTCAAAAACACCAGTTACTTATTCAAATCTGTGAAAATTGGCTGTGTGCCCACTTTGATGCCAGTTCTGATGCCCAGAACCTGTTTGGGCCAGGCTGGAGTGGTCTGAATTTGATGTGTGGCATCACTAGGTATGTAAATGTGGTGTGAGATCAGTGGCCCAAAGCAATTTAACCCCTCAAAAACATCAGTTACTTATTCAAATCTGTGAAAACTGGGTTTTTGCCCACTTTGATGCCAGTTCTGATGCCCAGAACCTGTTTGGGCCAGGCTGGAGTGATCTGAATTTGATGTGTGGCATCACTAGGTATGTAAATGTGGTGTGAGATCAGTGGCCCAATGCCATTTAACCCCTCAAAAACATCAGTTACTTATTCAAATCTGTGAAATCTGGGTTTTTGCCCACTTTGATGCCAGTTCTGATGCCCAGAACCTGTTTGGGCCAGGCTGGAGTGATCTGAATTTGATGTGTGGCATCACTAGGTATGTAAGTGTGGTGTGAGATCAGTGGCCCAAAGCCATTTAACCCCTCAAAAACACCAGTTATCTATTCAAATCTGTGAAAATTGGCTGTGTGCCCACTTTGATGCCAGTTCTGATGCCCAGAACCTGTTTGGGCCAGGCTGGAGTGATCTGAATTTGACGTTTGGCATCACTAGGTATGTAAATATGGTGTGAGATCAGTGGCCCAAAGCCATTTAACCCCTCAAAAACATCAGTTACTTATTCAAATCTGTGAAAACTGGGTTTTTGCCCATTTTGATGCCAGTTCTGATGCCCAGAACCTGTTTGGGCCAGGCTGGAGTGATCTGAATTTGATGTGTGGCATCACTAGGTATGTAAATGTGGTGTGAGATCAGTGGCCCAAAGCCATTTAAGCTCTTAAAAACACCAGTTACTTATTGAAATCTGTGAAAATTGGCTGTGTGCCCACTTTGATGCCAGTTCTGATGCCCAGAACCTGTTTGGGCCAGGCTGGAGTGATCTGAATTTGATGTGTGGCATCACTAGGTATGTAAATGTGGTGTGAGATCAGTGGCCCAAAGCCATTTAACCCCTCAAAAACACCAGTTACTTATTCAAATCTGTAAAACTGTGTTTTTGCCCACTTTGATGCCAGTTCTGATGCCCAGAACCTGTTTGGGCCAGGCTGTAGTGATCTGAATTTGATGTGTGGCATCACTAGGTATGTAAATGTGGTGTGAGATCAGTGGCCCAAAGCCATTTAACCCCTCAAAAACACCAGTTACTTATTCAAATCTGTGAAAATTGGCTGTGTGCCGACTTTGATGCCAGTTCTGATGCCCAGAACCTGTTTGGGCCAGGCTGGAGTGATCTGAATTTGATGTGTGGCATCACTAGGTATGTAAATGTGGTGTGAGATCAGTGGCCCAAAGCAATTTAACCCCTCAAAAACATCAGTTACTTATTCAAATCTGTGAAAACTGGGTTTTTGCCCACTTTGATGCCAGTTCTGATGCCCAGAACCTGTTTGGGCCAGGCTGGAGTGATCTGAATTTGATGTGTGGCATCACTAGGTATGTAAATGTGGTGTGAGATCAGTGGCCCAAAGCCATTTAACCCCTCAAAAACACCAGTTACTTATTCAAATCTGTGAAAATTGGCTGTGTGCCGACTTTGATGCCAGTTCTGATGCCCAGAACCTGTTTGGGCCAGGCTGGAGTGATCTGAATTTGATGTGTGGCATCACTAGGTATGTAAATGTGGTGTGAGATCAGTGGCCCAAAGCAATTTAACCCCTCAAAAACATCAGTTACTTATTCAAATCTGTGAAAACTGGGTTTTTGCCCACTTTGATGCCAGTTCTGATGCCCAGAACCTGTTTGGGCCAGGCTGGAGTGATCTGAATTTTATGTGTGGCATCACTAGGTATGTAAGTGTGGTGTGAGATCAGTGGCCCAAAGCCATTTAACCCCTCAAAAACACCAGTTACTTATTCAAATCTGTGAAAATTGGCTGTGTACCCACTTTGATGCCAGTTCTGATGTCCAGAACCTGTTTGGGCCAGGCTGGAGTGATCTGAATTTGATGTGTGGCATCACTAGGTATGTAAATGTGGTGTGAGATCAGTGGCCCAAAGCCATTTAACCCCTCAAAACACCATTTACTTATTCAAATCTGTAAAACTGGGTTTTTACCCACTTTGATGCCAGTTCTGATGCCCAGAACCTGTTTGGGCCAGGCTGGAGTGATCTGAATTTGATGTATGGCATCACTAGGTATGTAAATGTGGTGTGAGATCAGTGGCCCAAAGCCATTTAACCCCTCACAAACACCAGTTACTTATTCAAATCTGTGAAAATTGGCTGTGTGCCCACTTTGATGCCAGTTCTGATGTCCAGAACCTGTTTGGGCCAGGCTGGAGTGATCTGAATTTGATGTGTGGCATCACTAGGTATGTAAATGTGGTGTGAGATCAGTGGCCCAAAGCCATTTAACCCCTCAAAACACCATTTACTTATTCAAATCTGTAAAACTGGGTTTTTACCCACTTTGATGCCAGTTCTGATGCCCAGAACCTGTTTGGGCCAGGCTGGAGTGATCTGAATTTGATGTATGGCATCACTAGGTATGTAAATGTGGTGTGAGATCAGTGGCCCAAAGCCATTTAAGCCCTCAAAAACACCAGTTACTTATTCAAATCTGTGAAAATTGGCTGTGTGCCGACTTTGATGCCAGTTCTGATGCCCAGAACCTGTTTGGGCCAGGCTGGAGTGATCTGAATTTGATGTGTGGCATCACTAGGTATGTAAATGTGGTGTGAGATCAGTGGCCCAAAGCCATTTAACCCCTCAAAAACACCACTTATTCAAATCTGTAAAACTGGGTTTTTGCCCATTTTGATGCCAGTTCTGATGCCCAGAACCTGTTTGGGCCAGGCTGTAGTGATCTGAATTTGATGTGTGGCATCACTAGGTATGTAAGTGTGGTGTGAGATCAGTGGCCCAAAGCCATTTAACCCCTCAAAAACACCAGTTACTTATTCAAATCTGTAAAACTGGGTTTTTGCCCACTTTGATGCCAGTTCTGATGCCCAGAACCTGTTTGGGCCAGGCTTGAGTGATCTGAATTTGATGTGTGGCATCACTAGGTATGTAAATGTGGTGTGATATCAGTGGCCCAAAGCCATTTAACCCCTCAAAAACACCAGTTACTTATTCAAATCTGTAAAACTGGGTTTTTGCCCACTTTGATGCCAGTTCTGATGCCCAGAACCTGTTTGGGCCAGGCTGGAGTAATCTGAATTTTATGTGTGGCATCACTAGGTATGTAAGTGTGGTGTGAGATCAGTGGCCCAAAGCCATTTAACCCCTCAAAAACACCAGTTACTTATTCAAATCTGTGAAAATTGGCTTTGTGCCCACTTTGATGCCAGTTCTGATGTCCAGAACCTGTTTGGGCCAGGCTGGAGTGATCTGAATTTGATGTGTGGCATCACTAGGTATGTAAATGTGGTGTGAGATCAGTGGCCCAAAGCCATTTAACCCCTCAAAACACCATTTACTTATTCAAATCTGTAAAACTGGGTTTTTACCCACTTTGATGCCAGTTCTGATGCCCAGAACCTGTTTGGGCCAGGCTGGAGTGATCTGAATTTGATGTGCGGCATTACTAGGTATGTAAATGTGGTGTGAGATCAGTGGCCCAAAGCCATTTAACCCCTCAAAAACACCAGTTACTTATTCAAATCTGTGAAAATTGGCTGTGTGCCGACTTTGATGCCAGTTCTGATGCCCAGAACCTGTTTGGGCCAGGCTGGAGTGATCTGAATTTTATGTGTGGCATCACTAGGTATGTAAATGTGGTGTGAGATCAGTGGCCCAAAGCAATTTAACCCCTCAAAAACATCAGTTACTTATTCAAATCTGTGAAAACTGGGTTTTTGCCCACTTTGATGCCAGTTCTGATGCCCAGAACCTGTTTGGGCCAGGCTGGAGTGATCTGAATTTGATGTGTGGCATCACTAGGTATGTATATGTGGTGTGAGATCAGTGGCCCAAAGCCATTTAACCCCTCAAAAACACCAGTTACTTATTCAAATCTGTGAAAATTGGCTGTGTGCCCACTTTGATGCCAGTTCTGATGCCCAGAACCTGTTTGGGCCAGGCTGGAGTGATCTGAATTTGATGTGTGGCATCACTAGGTATGTAAATGTGGTGTGAGATCAGTGGCCCAAAGCCATTTAACCCCTCAAAAACATCAGTTACTTATTCAAATCTGTGAAAACTGGGTTTTTGCCCACTTTGATGCCAGTTCTGATGCCCAGAACCTGTTTGGGCCAGGCTGGAGTGATCTGAATTTGATGTGTGGCATCACTAGGTATGTAAATGTGGTGTGAGATCAGTGGCCCAATGCCATTTAACCCCTCAAAAACATCAGTTACTTATTCAAATCTGTGAAAACTGGGTTTTTGCCCACTTTGATGCCAGTTCTGATGCCCAGAACCTGTTTGGGCCAGACTGGAGTGATCTGAATTTGATGTGTGGCATCACTAGGTATGTAAGTTTGGTGTGAGATCAGTGGCCCAAAGCCATTTAACCCCTCAAAAACACCAGTTACTTATTCAAATCTGTGAAAATTGGCTGTGTGCCCACTTTGATGCCAGTTCTGATGCCCAGAACCTGTTTGGGCCAGGCTGGAGTGATCTGAATTTGATGTGTGGCATCACTAGGTATGTAAATGTGGTGTGAGATCAGTGGCCCAAAGCCATTTAACCCCTCAAAACACCATTTACTTATTCAAATCTGTAAAACTGGGTTTTTACCCACTTTGATGCCAGTTCTGATGCCCAGAACCTGTTTGTGCCAGGCTGGAGTGATCTGAATTTGATGTATGGCATCACTAGGTATGTAAATGTGGTGTAAGATCAGTGGCCCAAAGCCATTTAAGCCCTCAAAAACACCAGTTACTTATTCAAATCTGTGAAAATTGGCTGTGTGCCGACTTTGATGCCAGTTCTGATGCCCAGAACCTGTTTGGGCCAGGCTGGAGTGATCTGAATTTGATGTGTGGCATCACTAGGTATGTAAGTGTGGTGTGAGATCAGTGGCCCAAAGCCATTTAACCCCTCAAAAACACCAGTTACTTATTCAAATCTGTGAAAACTGGGTTTTTGCCCACTTTGATGCCAGTTCTGATGCCCAGAACCTGTTTGGGCCAGGCTGGAGTGATCTGAATTTTATGTGTGGCATCACTAGGTATGTAAGTGTGGTGTGAGATCAGTGGCCCAAAGCCATTTAACCCCTCAAAAACACCAGTTACTTATTCAAATCTGTGAAAATTGGCTGTGTGCCCACTTTGATGCCAGTTCTGATGCCCAGAACCTGTTTGGGCCAGGCTGGAGTGATCTGAATTTGATGTGTGGCATCACTAGGTATGTAAATGTGGTGTGAGATCAGTGGCCCAAAGCAATTTAACCCCTCAAAAACATCAGTTACTTATTCAAATCTGTGAAAACTGGGTTTTTGCTTACTTTGATGCCAGTTCTGATGCCCAGAACCTGTTTGGGCCAGGCTGTAGTGATCTGAATTTGATGTGTGGCATCACTAGGTATGTAAGTGTGGTGTGAGATCAGTGGCCCAAAGCCATTTAACCCCTCAAAAACACCAGTTACTTATTCAAATCTGTGAAAATTGGCTGTGTGCCGACTTTGATGCCAGTTCTGATGCCCAGAACCTGTTTGGGCCAGGCTGGAGTGATCTGAATTTGATGTGTGGCATCACTAGTTATGTAAATATGGTGTGAGATCAGTGGCCCAAAGCCATTTAACCCCTCAAAAACATCAGTTACTTATTCAAATCTGTGAAAACTGTGTTTTTGCCCATTTTGATGCCAGTTCTGATGCCCAGAACCTGTTTGGGCCAGGCTGGAGTGATCTGAATTTGATGTGTGTCATCACTAGGTATGTAAATGTGGTGTGAGATCAGTGGCCCAAAGCCATTTAACCCCTCAAAAACACCAGTTACTTATTCAAATCTGTAAAACTGGGTTTTTGCCCACTTTGATGCCAGTTCTGATGCCCAGAACCTGTTTGGGCCAGGCTGGAGTGATCTGAATTTGATGTGTGGCATCACTAGGTATGTAAGTGTGGTGTGAGATCAGTGGCCCAAAGCCATTTAACCCCTCAAAAACACCAGTTACTTATTCAAATCTGTGAAAATTGGCTTTGTGCCCACTTTGATGCCAGTTCTGATGTCCAGAACCTGTTTGGGCCAGGCTGGAGTGATCTGAATTTGATGTGTGGCATCACTAGGTATGTAAATGTGGTGTGAGATCAGTGGCCCAAAGCCATTTAACCCCTCAAAACACCATTTACTTATTCAAATCTGTAAAACTGGGTTTTTACCCACTTTGATGCCAGTTCTGATGCCCAGAACCTGTTTGGGCCAGGCTGGAGTGATCTGAATTTGATGTGCGGCATTACTAGGTATGTAAATGTGGTGTGAGATCAGTGGCCCAAAGCCATTTAAGCCCTCAAAAACACCAGTTACTTATTCAAATCTGTGAAAATTGGCTGTGTGCCGACTTTGATGCCAGTTCTGATGCCCAGAACCTGTTTGGGCCAGGCTGGAGTGATCTGAATTTTATGTGTGGCATCACTAGGTATGTAAATGTGGTGTGAGATCAGTGGCCCAAAGCAATTTAACCCCTCAAAAACATCAGTTACTTATTCAAATCTGTGAAAACTGGGTTTTTGCCCACTTTGATGCCAGTTCTGATGCCCAGAACCTGTTTGGGCCAGGCTGGAGTGATCTGAATTTGATGTGTGGCATCACTAGGTATGTATATGTGGTGTGAGATCAGTGGCCCAAAGCCATTTAACCCCTCAAAAACACCAGTTACTTATTCAAATCTGTGAAAATTGGCTGTGTGCCCACTTTGATGCCAGTTCTGATGCCCAGAACCTGTTTGGGCCAGGCTGGAGTGATCTGAATTTGATGTGTGGCATCACTAGGTATGTAAATGTGGTGTGAGATCAGTGGCCCAAAGCCATTTAACCCCTCAAAAACATCAGTTACTTATTCAAATCTGTGAAAACTGGGTTTTTGCCCACTTTGATGCCAGTTCTGATGCCCAGAACCTGTTTGGGCCAGGCTGGAGTGATCTGAATTTGATGTGTGGCATCACTAGGTATGTATATGTGGTGTGAGATCAGTGGCCCAAAGCCATTTAACCCCTCAAAAACACCAGTTACTTATTCAAATCTGTAAAACTGGGTTTTTGCCCACTTTGATGCCAGATCTGATGCCCAGAACCTGTTTGGGCCAGGCTGGAGTGATCTGAATTTGATGTGTGGCATCACTAGGTATGTAAATGTGGTGTGAGATCAGTGGCCCAATGCCATTTAACCCCTCAAAAACATCAGTTACTTATTCAAATCTGTGAAAACTGGGTTTTTGCCCACTTTTATGCCAGTTCTGATGCCCAGAACCTGTTTGGGCCAGACTGGAGTGATCTGAATTTGATGTGTGGCATCACTAGGTATGTAAGTTTGGTGTGAGATCAGTGGCCCAAAGCCATTTAACCCCTCAAAAACACCAGTTACTTATTCAAATCTGTGAAAATTGGCTGTGTGCCCACTTTGATGCCAGTTCTGATGCCCAGAACCTGTTTGGGCCAGGCTGGAGTGATCTGAATTTGATGTGTGGCATCACTAGGTATGTAAATGTGGTGTGAGATCAGTGGCCCAAAGCCATTTAACCCCTCAAAACACCATTTACTTATTCAAATCTGTAAAACTGGGTTTTTACCCACTTTGATGCCAGTTCTGATGCCCAGAACCTGTTTGTGCCAGGCTGGAGTTATCTGAATTTGATGTATGGCATCACTAGGTATGTAAATGTGGTGTAAGATCAGTGGCCCAAAGCCATTTAAGCCCTCAAAAACACCAGTTACTTTTTCAAATCTGTGAAAATTGGCTGTGTGCCGACTTTGATGCCAGTTCTGATGCCCAGAACCTGTTTGGGCCAGGCTGGAGTGATCTGAATTTGATGTGTGGCATCACTAGGTATGTATATGTGGTGTGAGATCAGTGGCCCAAAGCCATTTAACCCCTCAAAAACACCAGTTACTTATTCAAATCTGTGAAAATTGGCTGTGTGCCCACTTTGATGCCAGTTCTGATGCCCAGAACCTGTTTGGGCCAGGCTGGAGTGATCTGAATTTGATGTGTGGCATCACTAGGTATGTAAATGTGGTGTGAGATCAGTGGCCCAAAGCCATTTAACCCCTCAAAAACATCAGTTACTTATTCAAATCTGTGAAAACTGGGTTTTTGCCCACTTTGATGCCAGTTCTGATGCCCAGAACCTGTTTGGGCCAGGCTGGAGTGATCTGAATTTGATGTGTGGCATCACTAGGTATGTATATGTGGTGTGAGATCAGTGGCCCAAAGCCATTTAACCCCTCAAAAACACCAGTTACTTATTCAAATCTGTAAAACTGGGTTTTTGCCCACTTTGATGCCAGATCTGATGCCCAGAACCTGTTTGGGCCAGGCTGGAGTGATCTGAATTTGATGTGTGGCATCACTAGGTATGTAAATGTGGTGTGAGATCAGTGGCCCAATGCCATTTAACCCCTCAAAAACATCAGTTACTTATTCAAATCTGTGAAAACTGGGTTTTTGCCCACTTTGATGCCAGTTCTGATGCCCAGAACCTGTTTGGGCCAGACTGGAGTGATCTGAATTTGATGTGTGGCATCACTAGGTATGTAAGTTTGGTGTGAGATCAGTGGCCCAAAGCCATTTAACCCCTCAAAAACACCAGTTACTTATTCAAATCTGTGAAAATTGGCTGTGTGCCCACTTTGATGCCAGTTCTGATGCCCAGAACCTGTTTGGGCCAGGCTGGAGTGATCTGAATTTGATGTGTGGCATCACTAGGTATGTAAATGTGGTGTGAGATCAGTGGCCCAAAGCCATTTAACCCCTCAAAACACCATTTACTTATTCAAATCTGTAAAACTGGGTTTTTACCCACTTTGATGCCAGTTCTGATGCCCAGAACCTGTTTGTGCCAGGCTGGAGTTATCTGAATTTGATGTATGGCATCACTAGGTATGTAAATGTGGTGTAAGATCAGTGGCCCAAAGCCATTTAAGCCCTCAAAAACACCAGTTACTTTTTCAAATCTGTGAAAATTGGCTGTGTGCCGACTTTGATGCCAGTTCTGATGCCCAGAACCTGTTTGGGCCAGGCTGGAGTGATCTGAATTTGATGTGTGGCATCACTAGGTATGTAAGTGTGGTGTGAGATCAGTGGCCCAAAGCCATTTAACCCCTCAAAAACACCAGTTACTTATTCAAATCTGTGAAAATTGGCTGTGTGCCCACTTTGATGCCAGTTCTGATGCCCAGAACCTGTTTGGGCCAGGCTGGAGTGATCTGAATTTGATGTGTGGCATCACTAGGTATGTAAATGTGGTGTGAGATCAGTGGCCCAAAGCAATTTAACCCCTCAAAAACATCAGTTACTTATTCAAATCTGTGAAAACTGGGTTTTTGCCCACTTTGATGCCAGTTCTGATGCCCAGAACCTGTTTGGGCCAGGCTGGAGTGATCTGAATTTGATGTGTGGCATCACTAGGTATGTAAATGTGGTGTGAGATCAGTGGCCCAATGCCATTTAACCCCTCAAAAACATCAGTTACTTATTCAAATCTGTGAAATCTGGGTTTTTGCCCACTTTGATGCCAGTTCTGATGCCCAGAACCTGTTTGGGCCAGGCTGGAGTGATCTGAATTTGATGTGTGGCATCACTAGGTATGTAAGTGTGGTGTGAGATCAGTGGCCCAAAGCCATTTAACCCCTCAAAAACACCAGTTATCTATTCAAATCTGTGAAAATTGGCTGTGTGCCCACTTTGATGCCAGTTCTGATGCCCAGAACCTGTTTGGGCCAGGCTGGAGTGATCTGAATTTGACGTTTGGCATCACTAGGTATGTAAATATGGTGTGAGATCAGTGGCCCAAAGCCATTTAACCCCTCAAAAACATCAGTTACTTATTCAAATCTGTGAAAACTGGGTTTTTGCCCATTTTGATGCCAGTTCTGATGCCCAGAACCTGTTTGGGCCAGGCTGGAGTGATCTGAATTTGATGTGTGGCATCACTAGGTATGTAAATGTGGTGTGAGATCAGTGGCCCAAAGCCATTTAAGCTCTTAAAAACACCAGTTACTTATTGAAATCTGTGAAAATTGGCTGTGTGCCCACTTTGATGCCAGTTCTGATGCCCAGAACCTGTTTGGGCCAGGCTGGAGTGATCTGAATTTGATGTGTGGCATCACTAGGTATGTAAATGTGGTGTGAGATCAGTGGCCCAAAGCCATTTAACCCCTCAAAAACACCAGTTACTTATTCAAATCTGTAAAACTGGGTTTTTGCCCACTTTGATGCCAGATCTGATGCCCAGAACCTGTTTGGGCCAGGCTGGAGTGATCTGAATTTGATGTGTGGCATCACTAGGTATGTAAATGTGGTGTGAGATCAGTGGCCCAATGCCATTTAACCCCTCAAAAACATCAGTTACTTATTCAAATCTGTGAAAACTGGGTTTTTGCCCACTTTGATGCCAGTTCTGATGCCCAGAACCTGTTTGGGCCAGACTGGAGTGATCTGAATTTGATGTGTGGCATCACTAGGTATGTAAGTTTGGTGTGAGATCAGTGGCCCAAAGCCATTTAACCCCTCAAAAACACCAGTTACTTATTCAAATCTGTGAAAATTGGCTGTGTGCCCACTTTGATGCCAGTTCTGATGCCCAGAACCTGTTTGGGCCAGGCTGGAGTGATCTGAATTTGATGTGTGGCATCACTAGGTATGTAAATGTGGTGTGAGATCAGTGGCCCAAAGCCATTTAACCCCTCAAAACACCATTTACTTATTCAAATCTGTAAAACTGGGTTTTTACCCACTTTGATGCCAGTTCTGATGCCCAGAACCTGTTTGTGCCAGGCTGGAGTTATCTGAATTTGATGTATGGCATCACTAGGTATGTAAATGTGGTGTAAGATCAGTGGCCCAAAGCCATTTAAGCCCTCAAAAACACCAGTTACTTTTTCAAATCTGTGAAAATTGGCTGTGTGCCGACTTTGATGCCAGTTCTGATGCCCAGAACCTGTTTGGGCCAGGCTGGAGTGATCTGAATTTGATGTGTGGCATCACTAGGTATGTAAGTGTGGTGTGAGATCAGTGGCCCAAAGCCATTTAACCCCTCAAAAACACCAGTTACTTATTCAAATCTGTGAAAATTGGCTGTGTGCCCACTTTGATGCCAGTTCTGATGCCCAGAACCTGTTTGGGCCAGGCTGGAGTGATCTGAATTTGATGTGTGGCATCACTAGGTATGTAAATGTGGTGTGAGATCAGTGGCCCAAAGCAATTTAACCCCTCAAAAACATCAGTTACTTATTCAAATCTGTGAAAACTGGGTTTTTGCCCACTTTGATGCCAGTTCTGATGCCCAGAACCTGTTTGGGCCAGGCTGGAGTGATCTGAATTTGATGTGTGGCATCACTAGGTATGTAAATGTGGTGTGAGATCAGTGGCCCAATGCCATTTAACCCCTCAAAAACATCAGTTACTTATTCAAATCTGTGAAATCTGGGTTTTTGCCCACTTTGATGCCAGTTCTGATGCCCAGAACCTGTTTGGGCCAGGCTGGAGTGATCTGAATTTGATGTGTGGCATCACTAGGTATGTAAGTGTGGTGTGAGATCAGTGGCCCAAAGCCATTTAACCCCTCAAAAACACCAGTTATCTATTCAAATCTGTGAAAATTGGTTGTGTGCCTACTTTGATGCCAGTTCTGATGCCCAGAACCTGTTTGGGCCAGGCTGGAGTGATCTGAATTTGACGTTTGGCATCACTAGGTATGTAAATATGGTGTGAGATCAGTGGCCCAAAGCCATTTAACCCCTCAAAAACATCAGTTACTTATTCAAATCTGTGAAAACTGGGTTTTTGCCCATTTTGATGCCAGTTCTGATGCCCAGAACCTGTTTGGGCCAGGCTGGAGTGATCTGAATTTGATGTGTGGCATCACTAGGTATGTAAATGTGGTGTGAGATCAGTGGCCCAAAGCCATTTAAGCTCTTAAAAACACCAGTTACTTATTGAAATCTGTGAAAATTGGCTGTGTGCCCACTTTGATGCCAGTTCTGATGCCCAGAACCTGTTTGGGCCAGGCTGGAGTGATCTGAATTTGATGTGTGGCATCACTAGGTATGTAAATGTGGTGTGAGATCAGTGGCCCAAAGCCATTTAACCCCTCAAAAACACCAGTTACTTATTCAAATCTGTAAAACTGGGTTTTTGCCCACTTTGATGCCAGTTCTGATGCCCAGAACCTGTTTGGGCCAGGCTGTAGTGATCTGAATTTGATGTGTGGCATCACTAGGTATGTAAGTGTGGTGTGAGATCAGTGGCCCAAAGCCATTTAACCCCTCAAAAACACCAGTTACTTATTCAAATCTGTGAAAATTGGCTGTGTGCCCACTTTGATGCCAGTTCTGATGCCCAGAACCTGTTTGGGCCAGGCTGGAGTGATCTGAATTTGATGTGTGGCATCACTAGGTATGTAAATGTGGTGTGAGATCAGTGGCCCAATGCCATTTAACCCCTCAAAAACATCAGTTACTTATTCAAATCTGTGAAAATTGGCTGTGTGCCCACTTTGATGCCAGTTCTGATGCCCAGAACCCCTTTGGGCCAGGCTGGAGTCACTTCAGTTTGATTAGAGGCATCACTATATATGCAATTCTGGTGTTAGATCAGTGGCCCAAAGCCATTTAACCCTTTCACTAACATACTTTGGTGCCCACTTTGATGCCCATTTTTATGCCAGTTTTATAATTTTTGCAGCTGATTTTGAGTGTATTTATGTTAGGGCACCTCAGTGCATTGTATTTTATTATTGTCATGTGTTATTTTTGTTGTTAAATGCATAAAAAACTGAAAAAAATAAACTGCCGAATAAGAAACTGACGAATAAGAAACCAACTTCAGCCCCGAATAAGAAACTGGACGAATAAGAAACCAACTTCAGCATCGTAGAATTTATGCAATGTGTGAACACGGATTTATAGACACAAATAAGCAACATGTCATATAGCGACACACATAAATATAAGAAAATTCTGGCTGATAGGACTATGAATGAACAGTCCGGGACATCTGCTGAATGACCCTTACTGCCAAATGGGTGTGGCTAGGGGTGTGGTCAAAATTTGCCGCTGCGGGCGCCGCAGACTGTCCCTTTCTTTTCTTCAATAGTTGGGAGTATGCCCAACTGTGTTACAAATAGTCTGTTGTCAACAGCTGAAGCACACTAGTTACTTTTTGTAATGGCAGAGCATATAACTTGTTCCTTCCACATTTCAGCCCAGGTATGCGGGCTGGACCTGCTCTAGCTGCTGCTGAATATAAGCGCAGCATGCAGCAGAGCTCATGTTAATAAAAGGGTGCTCCTATCTTCTTCCATAGAAGCCATCAGCACCCGGCAGTATGGGAGAGCAGGGCCACTCTGACTGTAGGGGACAGTGTGCAGGCCATGCAGTAGTGACAGTCGGTAACGTGTGCCGCACACTATGGGTGCCGTCATATTAGGAGACCGGACCCCACCAGCTCATTCACACCATCTCCCCTCAGAAATGAGCACAGCCGTCCGGAGAGGCGAGGGGCAGGGAGCAGTGATGTCAGCAATGGGACGCCCATTAACCTCTCAAGATTTTCCCACATAGTCGCAGTACTCGGTGACAAGCCCGCCCGGATATCCAATGTCTCTCACACACTACAGACATAAGTGGATGAGCCCTCAGAAAGCGCGGGAATCGTAGAGCGGACGTCACGCCCTCCGCCGCTCACAACAGGCTTCATCAAAATGGCCGCTTAGCACCTTGGTAGAGGACACTTTCTGCATGTAAGTCGTATGCCTATTCTTACTCCTGTGAGAGGAGTAGTTTACCAAGCATGGATTCGTGTCCCCCCTCTACCCTGTGTCCTGGTCCCCGGTAGGAACCGTCCCGCGACATTGTGCAACCCTTGCGCCATAAAGGTGATGTTACAGGAGAGCTGTAGGAGTGGAGCACTATCACTGCTCCGAACGGGGCTGGTACCAGAGTGTGCAAACACTCATTTCTCGCTGTGTCTGGTGAGATCGCATTGTGTGGATTAGGAAGAATAAGTGATCCATGCAGCCACCAACAACACAAGGGAGAGGGGTCATGTATCTGCAAATACTGCGACATTGTACTGGAAACAGCCTGCAACCAACATGCCGCACCGCTGTGCCCATAGGTGAAGCTGGCGCCAGTACTGCATGGCTGCCTCCTTGGTTGTGCCCACAGCTACGTACTGGCTGAGCCAGAGAAGCCAGTAATGCCACAACTGCCCCATCCTGATTGCTACAGACACAGACATGGCTTCATCCATTGTTTGCACGATAAAGGTACTTTCACACTTGCGTTGTGCGGCATCCGTTGCAATCCACCGCCTTGAGAAATTACGGTAACCGTTGCAGGAATCCGTTTATCCCTCATAGGCTTCTATTAAAGGGAACCTGTCACCTGAAATTTCGCTATAAGGCTACATGCGCACGCGGCATCTTTTTGTGTTCACAAACTGCAGCCAAAACTGCACGTTGTCAGAGAGCGCCTGGAAATGTCACAAAAAATGCTTGTAATTATAGGTGCGTTTTTGTGACAAATGATAAAAACGCAGGAAGAATGAACATGCTGCATTTTTTTTTTTTGTCACAAACTTTTGAGGCTCTGTGCCCACGTAGCGTATTTTCATGCAGTTACGCTGCGTTCTGCACCGCAGCGTAACTGCATGTGTCCTGCGTCCCCAGCACAATCTATGAAGATTATTGCATTATCCATGCCCACGTGGCGTATTAGAACATGCGCTTTGCATGCAGCCCCCGCTCTGTCTATGGGAGGGGCTGCATCCAGAGCGCATGAAATCGGCTTTTCAGTACGCACTGTTTCTGCAGCGATTTGAAGCGCACATGTGCTGTTCAAATCGCTGCAGAAATTTCTGCAGGGCCAGAACGCAACGTGGGCACATAGCCTGACAAAACGCTGATAAATAAACTGCAATGCCAAAACAAGGGATTGGGAATGCACAACTTTGTAATAAATATTATAATAATAAAGTGAGGGTGCATAAGCCCAAAAAGGGGAACAGTAGTAGAGACAAAGCTTGGGCTAAGAAAAGGACTCAACTCACAAATGTATCAAATATCAAACATGTTTATTTAGACAAAAAGAATAAAACCAATTTCCATCCATCATGAAAAATTGTATAAGACATAAATCTAGTGGGCCAAGTTATATCAAAATCAATATGATAATGCCAAGCAAGATCACAAAAAGTTCAACATACAACCTGCATTTGGTATCCAAGCTGTTGCAATCCTATGTGAGAAAAGCCCTCATCACTATAGAATTCAATAAGAATATAAACAAGATTTCAGGAGATCCATTAGCCCCCACCCAACGCGTGTCGCTTGTAAAACAAGCTTCATCAGGGAAATGAAGGAGAACACTGAGTACATAAACGATACACACATATTTATACACATTTTAAAATAGTCTAAAAGTACCGGTGTGTAGCGGTCCGCATGGAGATCCAGGCGTCCGGAAGTCGCAAATGCAAAGTCTCATGTTAGATCCAGTTGTACCGCACATGCGTCAATTAACGCAATCATGCTATTACTCCTGAAATATAACAGCCAGCGATATAATATACATTCAAAGTGCTATTGCGCAAATTTGCCATTCATAAAAACAATGTTTGGCGTTCCATATTATTTAGCGCATGCGCATTGAAATACAACTACAAAAGGAAAAGGATCACTCATACATCGGCATCAGAATAAGCAGCCACATTGAGATTAATAAAAAACAGATACGCAAGACTTCCACCATTATTGATATCATGAGAATACTTGTAAATCTCTGTTCTAAAATTACCATCTACATCAGGGGTCTCAAACACGCGGGCCGCATGCGGCCCCTCAGGCTGCTTCGTGCGGCCCCCAGGCCTGTGCCCCTGGTCACTATCGCGGCCGATGCAGGGGCCGCTGCCACTGTCTGCACTTTGTTTTAGATGAATGTTTTGCCGGTGTGCGCTCTCAGAGTCAAGGGCTCTGCGCTCTTGCGCCGGCAAAACAATCATCTGACATAAATTACTGACAGTGGCTGCGGCCCCTGCACCTTCCGCGATAGTGACCAGGGGCACGGGCCTGGGGGCCGCACGAAGCAGAGATGAGGCAGCCGAGGAAGTGCGGGACAGGTGAGAACAATGGTCTTTTGTGTGTGTGTATGTATATACGTGTGTGTGTGTGCATGTATGTATATACGTGTGTGTGTGTGTGTGTATGTATGTATATACGTGTGTGTGTGTGTGTGTGTGTGTATGTATGTATATACATGTGTGTGTGTGAAGGATGGCACATTAACCCCTTAGCGACCTATGACTTACTGGGTACGTCATGGCTCCCTGGTACTTAAGGACCCACGACGTACCCAGTATGTCATGGCGAGATCGCGGCCCCGGAGCCCCAGTGGCTGCGATCGCTTTGCATTGCAAATACCTTAGATTCGAGGAGGAGGGGACCTCAGGAGGGGTGGTGTTTCCTCCCGGACCTACGGAGGCTGTGATTGGCATAAGCGGCGTTCGTCAGCCAATCACAGCCACTGTAATGTTTTAGCCATTGAAAATGGTTGAAACATTGAAATCCAGCCATATCAGTGCAGCTGTAGCACCGATCATTGGCTGGAGCTGGGTGACCTCAGTTTCACTCGCCCCCAGCTCTGATTGGAGAGACCGGCCTTGTGACTGATCTCTCCAATCACTGTGGATCTGGGGCCGAAGACCGCCCCCTCAGCTTCACTCCAGCGTCTGTGGAAGGTGAAGGGAGTGATCGGTAAGTTATAGCACCACTGCCCCCTTTCAGCCGAAGCCACCACTGCCCCCCCACCCATTACTACAGCATGGGGACATTTCTACAGGATGGGGACAAGGTGGGCACATTACTAGAGGATGGGGACAAGGTGGGCACATTACTAAAGGATGGGGACATTACAAGGATGGGCATAATACTATTGGATTGGGACATTGCTATAGAATGGGGAAAGGCTGGGGACTTTACTATAGGATGGGGACAGTACTACAGGATAGGGAGATTGCTACAAGGGGACAAAGATGGGGAACATTACTATAAGATGGGGACAAGGCTGGACATTACTACAGGATGTGCACATTACTACAAGATGGGGACAAGGATGGGGAACATTACTATAAGATGGGGACAAGGATGAGCACATTACTGTAGGATGGGGACTAGGAAGGGGGACAATACTACAAGGGGGCAAACATGGGCACATTACAACAAGATGGGGAATATTACTAAAAAATGTTGGCCAAAATTTATATATAGTGATAATTGTAACACTATTAGTTACAAGAAAGGGATAAAATGTAAAAAAATAAATAAATAAGGCATGACATTTTATTTACCATCACATTTTTTTCTTATATATTTAAACAAAGAATGTGCACCTTTATTATAATAAACAAGTGAAAAATGTTCAAAATCAGTGATACAAAGGTGTGTAAAAAATATATATATGGTACCAATAAAAATGTCACTTTGTCCTGCAAAGAATGCGGCCCTCCAAATTATTTTTTTCCTCTGTGCGGCCCATACACCCAGCCGAGTTTGAGACCCCTGATCTACATCATGAAAACTTGTGTAAATCCCAATTTTTACCAAAGTCTGGAATTTTTACCAACTTTTTCCTCTGCCTAAATTATGTGGTTATTATGTGTCCTTGTAGACTTCTATCATTATTGACATCATGAAAAAACTTTTGTAAATCTCTGTTCTAAAATTACCATCTACATCATGAAAACTTGTGTAAATCCCAGTTTTAACCAAGGGCTGGACCTTTTACCAACTTTTGTCCTTTGCCTAATTATGTGGTTATTTTGTATCCTTGTAGACTTTACTCATTAGTGAGATCATGAGAAAACGTTTTATGAATCCCTGTCTTAACTGTGATCTGATTTCTTATCAGTTTTTTCCTCTGCTAATATATTGGATTATTGAATATAATATAAACTTGATTATTCTTATGTATAGAAAAAGGAAAATCTGATATGAATAGAAATTTCCATGAAAATAAATTGATATATTTATTTAGGTATACATGATTTTAGCATTTTGACCTTTTTTTTTTTACCTGGGTCTGTGACTAAGATTCTAAATAAATAATATATTTTTAACATGAACCATAAATCTCATATTTGCATATAACTATTTATTAGGTTTTTAAAGGGATTGAAATTCTTATCTTGAATTATAGGTTCAAGATCTGGTTTTCCATAAATATGCTAACAGCGCATTTATATCTGTATTTTATGTATGCGGCTGGCGATGTGCACTTGCATATCTGTTTTTTACTAATCTCAATGTGGCTTCTTATTCTGATGCCGATGTATGAGTGTATGAGTGATCCTTTTCCTTTTGTAGTTGTATTTCAATGCGCATGCGCTAAATAATATGGAACGCCAAACATTGTTTTTATGAATGGCAAATTTGCGCAATAGCACTTTGAATGTATATTATATCGCTGGCTGTTATATTTCATGAGTATTAGCATGATCGCGTAAATTAGCGCATGTGCGGTACAACTGGATCTAACATGAGACTTTGCATTTGCGACTTCCGGACGCCTGGATCTCCATGTGGACCGCTGCACACCAGTACCTTGTTTAGACTATTTTAAAATGTGTATAAATATGTGTGTATCGTTTATGTACTCAGTGTTCTCTTTGATTTCCCTGATGAAGCTTGTTTTACAAGCGACACGCGTTGGGTGGGGGCTAATGGAGCTCCTGAAATCTTGTTTATATTCTTATTGAATTCTATAGTGATGAGGGCTTTTCTCACATAGGATTGCAACAGCTTGGATACCAAATGCAGGTTGTATGTTGAACTTTTTGTGATCTTGCTTGGCATTATCATATTGGCGCTTATTGGATCTTGAATAGTCCAGGTTATTATTATACAAATTGTATTCTCTGTAATGACAAATTAAATGTATGGACGTTTTGTTCAACTTACCTGCTAATTATTGTTTTTCCATTGTCTGTTTGTGATGACTTTGATATAACTTGGCCCACTAGATTTATGTCTTATACAATCTTTCATGATGGATGGAAATTGGTTTTAAAATGGTTTTATTCTTTTTGTCTAAATAAACATGTTTGATATTTGATAAATTTGTGAGTTCAGTGCTTTTCTTAGCCCAAGCTCTGTCTGTCTTCTTTTTTACAAATAAACTGCAATGTGTGCATAGCAAATCTGACTTCTCATTGACTTTGCTGGGAAGTCAAATGTCAGAAAGTTCTGACAAAACTGCAGCCAAAAGCGCAGCAAAAACCCAGCAAAAAATCAGCGTGCGCATGTAGCCTTAAACTAAAAGAATCCCCTTCTGCAGCTCCTGGGCTGCATTCTAGAAAGGTTCATCTTGCTACTGGCCCCTCTTTCAGACCTAAATAAACACTTTATAAAATCTTACCTTTTGGTATGCTAATGATGTTTTATGGCCACGGGGGCGGGCTGTATTGCGTTCGTTATTCCCCCCTCCTGCCGCTGTTCGCCGTCCCCCAGTGTTGAGTGACAGATGACGTCGCCGCTCTCCTGTTACTCAGTGCTCCTGAAGTCTCGCGCATGCCCAGTGACAGTATCACGGGACTGGCACAGTTCAAATTGCGAGCGCCGGTGATTGTATTGCGCAGGCGCGAGATTATGGGCGGGGACTTGAATGACGCTGGTGATAACAATGTCACCAATGTCATCACCGCCCATGCAAGTACCCGCCCATAATCCACCCATTATTGGCAGGTACTTGAATGACGCTGGTGATGACATTGTCATCACCAGCGTCATTCAAGTACCCACCCATAATCTCGCGCCTGCGCAATACGATCACCGGCACTCGCAATTTGAACTGTGCTCAGTCCCGCGATACTGCCACTGGGCATGCGCGAGACTTCAGGAGCACTGATTAACAGGAGAGCGTCGTCGTCATCTGTCAATCAACACTGGGGGACGGTGAACAGCGGCAGGAGGGGAATATCAGACGCAATACAGCCCGCCCCCGTGGCCATAAAACATCATTAGCATACCAAAAGGTAAGATTTTATAAAAGTGATTATTTAGGTCTGAAAGGGGGGCCAGTAGGAAGATGAACCTTTCTAGAATGCAGCACAGGAGCTGCAGAAGGGGATTCTTTTAGTTTAATAGCGAAATTTCAGGCGACAGTTTCCCTTTAAGGGCAGATTGCAATGGATGGTCTTGCGTTGCATCTGCCCCGCAGCGTATCAGTTGGTTTGTCGGTGACCGTCGGGCGGAAGGAACGCTGAATGTAGCGTTTTTTGTTGCTGTAAAAAAAAAACCACTCTGCAAGATTCCGTCGGAATCCGTTAAGAGTCATAATGACTGTCTATGGTGCTGGATTCCGTCGCCATGCGTTTGGCGATTGATTCCAGTGCAGGATTCTGTCACGTTCGACTGAGCATGCTCACCATGTCCAGCAGAACGTTCTAAATCGTTTAAAATCACTCCTGGTCTCTGCCGGTCGGTCTCTCTCTCTCTCTCTCTCTCTCTCCCTCTCCCTCTCATACTCACCGATCATCGGTGCGGCACTGCACAGCTGTCACACTGCTCTGGCGGCTTCTCTTTTGAAAATGCCGGTTGCTCTACCGGCGTCTATGATTGGTTGCAGTCAGACGCGCCCCCACGCTGAGTGACAGCTGTCTCACTGCAACCAATCACAGCCACCAGTGGGTGGGTCTATATCGTGCAGTACAATAAATAAATTTAAAAAAAACAGTGTGCGGTCCCCCCCCAATTTTGATACCAGCCAAGAGAAAGCCACCCGGCTGAGGCTGGTATTCTCAGGATGGAGAGCCCCACGTTATGGGGAGCCTCCCAGCCTTAAAATATCAGCCAGCAGTCGCCCGGAATTGCCGCATCCATTAGATGAGACCGTCCCGGGACTCTACCCGACTCATCCCGAATTGCCCTGGTGCGGTGGCAATCAGGGTAATAAGGAGTTAAGGAGTTAATGGCAGCCCATAGCTGCCACTAATTTCTAGGTTAATCATGGCAGGCGTCTGAGACACCCCCATTGATTAACCTGTAAGTGAAAGTAAATACACCCGAAAAAATACTTTATTTGGAATAAAAGACAAAAAAACACCCTTTTTCACCACTTTATTAATCCCCAAATACCCCTCCAGGTCCGGCGTAATCCACTCGAGGTCCCGCAACACATCCAGCTCTGCTATATGAAGCTGACAGGAGCGGCTGTAGAACACCGCCACTCACTGTGAGCTCCACGGAGCAACTGAAGAGAATCGCGCTGTCAGCGGGGACGTCACTGAGGTAGTGCCAGTGTGTGCAGTGATGATGGGTGCGGTAGTGCCTGAGTGTGTGCGGTGATGGGGGCGGTAGTACCGGGGTGGGCAGGGATGATGGGGGCGGTAGTGCCGGTGTGTGCGGTGATGGCGGTAGTCCTGGGGTGGGCAGGGATGATGGGGGTGGTAGAGCTGGGGTGGGCAGGGATGATGGTGGTGGTAGTGCTGGGGTGGGCAGGGATGATGGGGGCGGTAGTGCCGGTGTGTGCGGTGATGGGGGCGGTAGTGCTGGGGTGGGCAGGGATGATGGGGGGCGGTAGTGCTGGGGTGGGCAGGAATGATGGGGGCGGTAGTGCCGGTGTGTGCGGTGATGGGGGCTCTCTCTCTCGGCTAAAGAAAACAAAAAGAACGCAACGTTGTTTTACAGGAATCCATTGCCTTTATTATTACACTATTTGCAACGCATCCGTCACATGCGTCACACAACGCATTGTGACGGATGCCAAACGGCGCAAATGTGAAAGTAGCTTAAGATGGGCTGGGGTGTGATGTTCGGGCTGCTGCTTCCTGCACAAGTTCGTACTTTATTACAGTGTGGTCTATAAGGCTGAGGCCACACGGTGACCTTGCCACGATGCGTTGCTGCCACATCATAATGTAATACAAGTGGATGGGGTTAAAGTGACCATGACAAGCCAGTCAGAAACCAATATAACACGGCTGGACTTGTAACCCGCTGGTCGTGGTACCCTTGGGGTCTGCACAAGCAAGTTGTAAAAGGCAAACCTTGTTAGATTTGGGCACAGTACCTTCACGTTGCGACTGCATTCACATGTGTTACAATGTGTCTCACCAAAAGGCGCCATGTAGCCTCATCCTTCTGGGGACAACACTCATGTCTCATCCAAGCTGACAAAATGATTCCGTTTTTCTTGAATGCAAACATAAATTTTAATCAGTGTTTTGGGGGCATTTCATTCTTTTTTTTTTTTTTTTGGACTGTCAGTTTTTACTATCTGTATGGCATCTGTTTTTGTGTGTATAAATAAGCAGTACTAAGATGCTACAGTGATGGCGTCCATGTGCAGTAAGTGTTTGTTTGGGTTTTTTTTGTCTTCTCCCACAGACCCATAAACTTAATCAGAAAATCAGTTTAAGGCTGGTTTCACACTACGTCTTATTAACATCCGTTGAAAACGTTATTTTAGCGGAAGTACGGATCCAGTGCAAATGCGTTTTCATTTCAATGCATTTGCAATGGACTCGCGTCCACCTGCGTTCACCTGCGTTTGCGTGCGTTATAGTGCGGATCCGGTGACTTGCAGTTTTTTAACATGTTTCAAAAACGCTACTTGTAGCGTTTTTGAGCTGCGTCAAAATACTGCAAGTCACCGGATCCGCACTATAACGCACGCGAACGCAGGTGAACGCTGGCGTGCTGATAGACAGGATCCTGCTTTTGTACTGAGCATGCCCAGAAAGTACTGAGCATGCCCAGAACCAGTCTCGCGTGATCTGTCTCTCTCTCCTCCTCCCTCCCTCACCCTCTCTCTCTCTATCTGTCTTTCCCCCTTCCTCCCTCCCTCCCTCTCCCCCACCTGAGAGCTGCGGACACTCGTAACCAAGGTAAATATCGCGTAACCACTTATCTTAGTTACCCGATGTTTACGTTGGTTACGCGTGCAGGCAGCCCTGCTCCTAGCAGCTGCAGACACTCGTAACCAAGATAAATATCGGGTATCCAAGGCCGATGTTTACCTTGGTTACCAGCGTCTGCAGCTGTCAGAAGCCGGCTCCCAGTCTAGCTCCCCTCACTCCCGATCACATGACTCCAATGCCCGCCCCTAAACATCCAGTGCAGTATCCTGCAAAATAACATATGCGTTTGCATACGTTATTTGCTGTAAAAGCAGGATCCGTACTTCCGCTAAAAAAACGTTTTCAACGGATGTTAAAAAGACGTAGTGTGAAACCAGCCTAAAAAGGGGCCACAAAATAAAAGCAGACCTGTAAATGGGCTAGTAGACTAAAGGGTACTTTACACGCTGCGACATCGCTAGCGATAACTAGCGATGTCGAGCGCAATAGCACCCACCCCCGTCGTATGTGCGACATTTGGTGATCGCTGCCGTAGCGAACATTATCGCTACAGCAGCGTCACACGCACATACCTTGTCAGCGACGTCGCTGTGACCGCCGAACAATCCCTCCCTCAAGGGGAAGGTGCGTTCGGCGTCATAGTGACATCACCGCGACGTCACTAAGCGGCCGTCCAATAGAAGCGCAGATGAGCGGGACGTAACATCCCGCCCACCACCTTCCTTCCGCATTGCCGGTGGACGCAGGTAAGGAGACGTTTGTCGTTCCTGCGGTGTCACAAATAGTGTGCTGCCGCAGGAACGACAAACAACATCGTACCTGCAGCAGCAACGATATTAAAGAAAGGCGCAACGTGTCACCGCTCACTGTTTTTGGACGATTTTGCGATCGTTGATCGTCGCTCCTTGGTGTCACACGCTGCAATGTCGCTACCGGCGCCGGTGCGTCACTAACGGTGTGACCCCGACGATATATCGGTATCGATGTCGCAGCGTGTAAAGCACCCTTAAGGGTATGTTCACACATCAGGTTTTTGCTGTGCAGCACAATCCGGCGGTTTGCGGGAAAAACACATCCTGTTTTTTTTGGCCGCCGGGTGTGGTTTTTCCTCATAGACTTTTATTAGCGCAGGATTGTGCCACATGTAATTGCGTTTGATCCGGTTTTTGCCGGATGCGGCAACAATCGTCACTCTGGTGGCCCACAGGACGCAGAGAGGAACGTTTTTTGCCAGGTTCGGCGCTGTGCGGCATGGTACATAATGAAAGTCTATGCGCGCCGAATCCGGTGGCATGCGTCAAACGCCGGAATCATGTACCGGTTCCGGTTTTTACTTCTGAGCATGCCCAGAAGTTATATAAATTCATTGTTTGTCAGAAAATCAATCACTCACTGACTCACTGACTCATTCACTCACTCTCACCCACTCACCGATCACCGACGCGGCGCTGCACAGCTGTCACAAAGGTCTGGCGGCTTCTGATTTGAAAATGCCGGCCACCCATTATTCAATCTCCTATTCACTGCTTCCCCCGCCCAACCGGCACCTATGATTGGTTGCACTCAGACACGCCCCCCACGCTGAGTGACAGCTGTCTCACTGCAACCAATCACAGCTGCCGGTGGGCGGGTCTATATCGTGCAGTAAAATAAATAAATAATTTTAAAAAAAAACGGCGTGTGGTCCCCCCCAATTTTGATACCAGCCAAGATTAAGCCACATGGTTGAAGGCTGGTATTCTCAGGATGGGGAGCTCCACGTTATGGGGAGCCCCCCAGCCTAACAATATCAGCCAGCAGCCGCCCGGAATTGCCGCATCCATTAGATGCGACAGTCCCTGGACTCTACCCGGCTCATCCCGAATTGCCCTTGTGCAGTGGCAATCGGGGTAATAAGGGCTTAATAATGGCAGGCGTCTATGAGACACCCCCAATGATTAACCTGTAAGTGAAAGTAAATAAACACATACACCCAAAAAAATACTTTATTTGGAATAAAAGACAAAAAAAACACCCTCTTTCACCATTTTATTAAAATCCCCAAACACCCCTCCAGGTCCGACGTAATCTATAAGTCCCGCGATGGATCCAGCTTTGCTACATGAAGCTGACAGGAGCGGCAGTAGAACACCACCGCTCTCTATCACCTCCACGCATCAACTGAAGTGAATCGCGCTGTCAGCGGCGATGTCACTTAGGTAATGCCTGTGTGTGTGCGGTGATGATGAGTGTGGTAGTGCCTGCATGTGTGGTGATGTGTGCGGTAGTGCCTGCGTGTGCGGTGATGATGCGTGCGGGAGTGCATGCGTGTGCGGTGATGGTGCGTGCGGTAGTGCATGCGTGTGCGGTGATGATGCGTGCGGTAGTGCCTGCGTGTGCGGTGATGATGTGTGCGGTAGTGCCTGCGTGTACGGTGATGGTGCGTGCGGTAGTGCATGCGTGTGCGGTGATGGTGCATGTGGTAGTGCATGCGTGTGCAGTGATGGTGCGTGCGGTAGTGCCTGCGTGTGCGGTGATGGTGCGTGCGGTAGTGCCTGCGTGTGCGGTGATGGTGCGTGCGGTAGTGCCTGCGTGTGCGGTGATGATGCGTGCGGTAGTGCCTGCGTGTGTGGTGATGATGCATGCGGTAGTGCCTGCGTGTGCGATGATGGTGGTGGCGGTAGTGCTGGGGTGTGTGTGGTGATGATGGGGTCTCTCTCTCTCTCTCCCCCTGCTCCCCTCTACCCCTCTCCCCCTCCTCCCCCCCATGAGACTAGTCCCCACGCCCATAAGATAAAAGATCTTTAGAAATACTTATTCTAAAGATCTCTTTATCTATGCTAGTGTATACAGGGCCGGTTAGGCAAGGATGAGCAATATGCACCCAGAACTGCTCGTGGTTCTTGGTACATACGGGACCTAACAGGTTTTCTTTAAGTTTTGCAAGTATCAACAAAAAGAGTGGAGAGGTGTGTAATTTTTTTATTGTAGGTACAGTTCAACTGGTACAAATAGAATAAAAAAAAAAATCCTGAAAATCACTTTGATTTTTACATAATTTTATTGCATGATATAAGTATTTGATACAATAGAAAAGCAGAACTTTAATATTTGGTACAGGAACCTTTGTTTGCAATTATAGAGATCAGACGTTTCCTGTAGTTCCTGACCAAGTTTGCACACACAGCATCAGGGATTTTGGCTCACTCCTCCATACAGATGTCATCCAGTCCTTTCAGGTTTCGGGGCTGTCTCTGGGCAACATTAGGTTTTAGCTCCCTCCAAAGATTTTCTGGAGTTCAGGTCTGAAGACTGGCTAGGCCAATCCAGGACCTGGAAATGCTTCTTGCAGAGCCACTCCTTAGTTGCCCTGGCTTTGTGTTTTGGGTCATTGTCATGCTGCAAGACCCAGCCACCACTCATCTGCAATACTCTTACCGAGGGAAGGAGGTTGTTGGCCAAAATCTCTCAATACATGATCCCATCCATCCTCCCTTCAATATGGTGCAGTCATCCTGTCCCCTTTGCAGAAAAGCACACCCAAAGTATGATATTTCCACCCCCATGCTTCTCGGTTGGTACTTCTTCCTCCTAGCACTACGAGTGGAGTTGATCTCATATGACCACATGATATTCTTTCATGCCTCTGGATCATCCAAATGGTCATTGGCAAACTTCAAATGTGCTTGAACATATGCTGGCGTAAGTAGGGGGACCTTGCATCCTCTGCAGGATTTTAAGTTATGATGGCAGTGTTTTAGTAACTAATTTATGAGACTGTGATCCTAGCTCTCTTCAGGTCATCCTGTTTTAGGCTGGCTGATTTCTGACCTTTTTCAGAATCTTCCTTACCCCACGAGGCGAGTTCTTGTATGGAGCCCCAGATCGAGTGAGATTGACAGTCATCTTGTGTTTCTTCCATTTTCTAATAATTGTCTGTATAGTTTTTACCTTCTCACCAGGCTGCTTGCCAATTGTCTTGTAGCCCATCCCAGCCTTGTGCAGGTCTACAATTTTTTTCCCTGGTGTCCTTACGCTGGTTTCACATCAGCGTTTTCCTGCCTCACTCGCAGATCTGGCACAAGGACAGTACAGTACATTAAAGTTCACTGGCAAGCTCTGGGCACATGCGGTCATGTGACCGGAGCATGTGACAGCATGTGACCCGGGCTTGCCGCATTGTCTGTGAACTGTATTGTACTGTATCGCCCTTATGCCGGATCCGGCAGTGCGGCAGAATACCGCTGATGTGTTTGTGCCCTTCGATAGGTCTTTGGTTTTGGTCATGCTGGAGAGCTTGGAGTGTGATTGTGTGTGGACAGGTGTCTTTTATACAGGTAATGAGTGCAGTGTAGGAGGGCTTCTTATAGAAAAAAATAGCAGGTCTGTGAGAGCTGGAATTCTTTCCATTGGAAGGTGATCAAATACTTATTTAATGCAATAAAATGCAAATTAATTATTTAAAAACCATACATTGATTTTCATGTTGTGTTTTTGTTTTTTATTCTGTCACGGTTGAAGTATACCTACGATAAGCTTCATTTTCTGTAGGTGGAAAAATTAGCAAAATTGTCAGTTTATTTAACCCCTTCAGCCCCGGGGCACTTTCCGTTTTTGCGTTTTTGTTTTGTGCTCCCCTTCTTCCGAGAGCCGTAACTTTTTTATTTTTCTGTCAATCTTGCCATATGAGGGCTTGTTTTTTGCGGGACAAGTTGTACTTTTAAATGAAACCATAAGTTTTACCATATGGTGTACTGGAAAACAGCAAAAAAATTCCAAATGCGGGAAAAATTGCAAAAAAAGTGTGATGGCACAATAGTTTTTGGGATGTTTTATTCACGGTGTTCACTATATGGTAAAACTGATGTGTGGGTATGATGCCTGAGGTCGGTGCGAGTTTGTAGACTCCAAACATGTATAGGTTTACTTGTATGTAAGGGGTTAAAAAAAATTCACCAGTTTGTCCAATAAAAGTGGCGCACGTTTTGCACCATTTTCCGAAAAACGTAGCGTTCTTATTTTTTGGGATCTATGGCTCAGTGACGGCTTATTTTTTGCGTCTCGAGCTGACGTTTCTAATGGTACCATTTTTGCGCAGATGCTACGTTTTGATCGCCTGTTATTGCATTTTGCGTAAAACTTGCGGCGACCAAAAAACGTAATTTTGGCGTTTGGAATTTATTTGCCACTACGCCGTTTACCAATCAGATTAATTGATTTTATATTTTGATGGATCGGGCATTTCTGAACGCGGCGATACCAAATATGTGTATATTTATTTATTTTTTAACCCTTTAATTTTCAATGGGGGGAAAGGGGGGTGATTTGAACTTTTAGGTTTTTTTTTTTTTTAAACTTTTTTTTTTTACTTTTTTATTTTATTTTACTAGTCCCCTTAGGGGGCTATAGCGATCAGCAATCCGATCGCTATTATCTATCTGCTGATCACAGCTATACAGCTGTAAACAGCAGATACAGTCACTTTCTTTTTCCCTCTGTTCCGTGCCGAGGGAAAACGAAAGTGAAACATCATAGCTGCAGGCGTCATCACATGACCCTGTGCTACGATGGCAACCACCGATAGTCACGTGATCACGCACGTGACTTCTGGTGGGGGCGGCGGTAAGTAAAAAACATAGCCGCGCGTATTTAGATCTTGCTGCCAGACTTTGCTGCCAGATTTTAGGGGCGATTCCACCCGCGGCTAGCAGGCACACGTCAGCTGTTGAAAACAGCTGATGTGTGCCGACCGCCGCCGCCTGCCCGCGTAAGGGGACGGGGCTTAACGGGACACGCTCCATGACGTATATATCCGTCCATGGTCGTGAAGGGGTTAATACTTATTTCCCCACTGTATATATATGCAAACATCCATAAATTCATACACATGAAAATAAAATGAACACATACCTCACTCCCATTTTCCCAGCGCTCTGCTCTTGTCTCTGATGCATTGACTCCCCATATAACAGATGTGATGTAATAATAACGTCATTGCATTTGATGTCTCATGCTGATTGGTGGAAGGAAGAGTCAGGGGCTCCGTCCTCCACCAATGTATTCACCGTAGTCTGCATCCTAAGGCTATGTGCCCACGGGGACAGTGTCCTGCGGATATATCCGCAAGACATTCCGCAGGTGCTCCCAGAAATCCGCAACAGAACTTTCTCTGTTTCAATGCTGCGGATATACAGCGGAATGTCCTGCGGATATGGTGCGGACATTCTGCATTGAGGATACAGTGCCATGGCTTCGGCACTGCATCCTCAATGCAGAACAAGTGCTGCAGTGATCGGGGTGCTCATACTTACCTCCATCACGCAGCACCTCGCTTTCCGGCGGCCGGGTCACTGTCAGGCAGCGTCTGGTTCACTGTGCTGGAGGTGGGCGGGCCTGAACTAGCTCCGGCTGTCACATGGCCGGAGCTTGTGCAGGCCCTGCCCACCTCTTCCTTCCTGTACCTGGCTGGATCCACTGCGCTGCTGCCGCTACACCGGACGGAGAAAGTGACTCGGGTCTCTATCAAGGCAGGTAAGTATATGGGACCCTGCGGAGAAATCCGCAACAATAATTGACATGCTGCAGATTTTTCCGCACGAAAATCCGCACGATTTCCGCTGCGGAAAAATCCGCAGCGTGGGCACAGCATTTCCCAAATGCCATAGAAATGGCTGGGGAGTAGCTGTGCTGCAGATTTCTGGAAAATCCGCGGCTTTTCCGCGCGAAATCTGCGGCAAAATCCGCGCATTTTCCGCAGCGTGGGCACATAGCCTTAGGATGCATATCACTGTGAAATCTGGCATGGTGTGGCCCGTGGGCCACTGTTTTCAGCCCCTTAAATGTCTCAGTTTGGGGATCCTGATTGAAATAGCCAGGGGGCCTGATGTGGGCTGCACTTTGTCCAGCTCTGCCTTAGGGCTTGTTCGCACGTACATGCGGAAATGAGTGTTTCTGATTATTTTTTTAACTGCTGGACCACTGTCCAAACAAAGGTGTGAAATAGTTACATGCTTTATTTGTTTTGTGTTGTTTTTGTTACATATTTGTGTCATCTTTGGTTAGACCATATAACAACAATTATATATATATATATATATATATATATATATATATATATATATATATATATATATATATATATATATATATATATATATATAATATATATAATATGGCGCCGATCTGAACTATATGATAGTGTCGTTAACCCTGGGATGCTCTTGGTTACCTATATAGCTATTCTTATAGGTTCTTATTAACTGTGGGAATAAAAGTTATATTTTACCCTCTTATATTTGCTTATAATACTTAAGTGGCCCATTTTTTGAATATTTGCTGATTGATCACAAATACAATAAAGAGAAGGTGCCATAAAAAAATTAAACAATTGAAAAAATGTAAAGTATTTTTTTTTTTTTAATCTCATTTTTTTTTATTTGACTAAAATATGAAAAAGAATTAAAAAGCTTTGATATTTTCCACTTTTGAGCACTAGACAGGGCAGCTACTGAAATTCTCCATGAAAACCTAGTGTACAACGAGCCTGCATTACAACTGCAGTAAACGTGGGCTGGATCTGCTCACATGTCTGATGTCTCCTCCTCTCCTGGGTGTTTGCATATGAACAAGAGAGGATGAAGTTTAGGATCACTGTGGGGAGCCATTTTGTTGAGGACTGCAAAGTGATATTAACAAGTACTGTGTCACTGAGGAGGGCTGCCAACACCAATTCTGTTAGTTGATGTTGCTCGATGTACCATAGGTTGGGGTTTGATATAGGGCTCAGTGTAGTGCATCACATGATGGAATTAGATATAGGGCGCAGCGAAGTGTATCACACAGGATGTGGTTAGATACGCAATATCTAATGTGTGACACCCTTTCCATCCACTACATTACTACTCCCAAAGAAGTGGACAGAGCACTGTCGCACATTACAGTACTGCTCCCATAGAAGTAATGTGTGACTGTGCTCTATCCACACCACTGCTCCCATAGAAGTTGACGGATCAGTGCTACACATTACACTACTACTCCCATAGAAGTGGACGGAGAATGGCCACACATTACACTACAACTCCCATAGAAGTGGACTGAAGAGGGTCACACATTACACTACTGCTCCCATAGAAGTGGAGTGAGCAGAGTCACATATTAAATTATAGAAATCAAGGGGCTCCATAGCAGAAGTTCTAATTGCCCCCCCACCACCAAAAAAAAAGAAAAGAAAAGTCAATAATCAAAAAAGTCAATAGTCCTAATGAACTCCCTATATACTCCATATAGTCCTCCATGTACTACAAAGGGCCCCACATTGCCTTCCATGTAGTACAATGCGCTCCCTATAGTGTAATGCACCCCACAGTGTGCTCCATACAGTATAATGCACCCCATATAGTGTTCCAAACAGTATAATGCATTCCATACAGTATAATGGCCCAAAATAATGCTCCATATACTATTATGCGCCCCATATTGTGCTCCATGGGAATAAGATAATTGGGCATAGCAAAGATGGTGGGCATTAGACACTCCCCAGAGCCATGTATCACGTGATGGGCATTAGATACACAGCTATGCTAAGTCATTGTATCCTCCTGCAGAGGCTGTACAGTGATGTAGCAGGACTGAGTCAGTGTTCATAGCACAGCAGCGTGATGATTACACTGCTGCGTTCTGAACTACAGTCTGACAGCGGCGGTGATCAGCAGCCAGGTACTGCAGTACTAATCCTAGGCTACTGATCACTGCTGCCATAGTTCCAGCTCCTCTTGTGACCTCACGCACTAAACACTGTGACAGGGAAAAAGTGCAGCTCGCAGAGTAGCCTCAAGCTTCACAAAGATGGTGCTGATCTCCTCCCACAGGCCAGGCTGCGTGCCCCGGTCTCATTAGGAGGCAGCTACAGTGTAGGAGATTGGGTTGGACGTCGATTATTATTTCCTATGTACAGGGGCTGTCTTATTTGTCATGTAAGTAAGTGTCGTAAAACACCTGCAAATGCAAAAAGGCAGCCCCCAGTGTTTGAATAAAAATAGAATAAAAAAACCCTCTTAAAACAGTGAATTTAATTTTTAAAAAAAAATAATTGATTATATAATCAATACGTTTAATACAAAAAGAAAAATCACAGCACCTTCCCTTCAGTTATACTTAAAAGTATTTATATAATTTTTATTTTTCAATGTGTTGGTGAACTATAATGGTGTATGGTTGCAAACCATATGAGCCCTTTAGAAAATTGCAAAATGTAGGCGCCTCTCAGATGTGGCTGTAGGACGCACCACAGCTTATTTAATTCATCACTAGATGGGGTGTTCCAAACCCCAGAAATTTCATGCAAATGTAAAGCGGAGGCAAGGAGTGGTAGTGGCGGATTAGGGCTTCCCCCCGGTGGGCACCCCGACCCCACTTCACAGGAAAAGTCTTGTGATTCTGGCTTGGTATGTGGATAGGCGACGAGCTGTTCATACCTTTAAAAGAGACGGCTTTTTGCCTTTGTTTTGGGCAAGGCCAACCAGATTGTGGAGGAAACTGAGACAAAGGCTGATAGTTATTATTACACAACAGTTCTCTACTACACAGTGAGACCAAAACAACCTGATGGACCTGTACGTTCACGTTCCCCAACTGAACTCTAAAGGCCCCGTCACACACAGAGATAAATCTTTGGCAGATCTGTGGTTGCAGTGAAATCATGGACATATTGTTCCATTTGTACACAGCCACAAACCTGGCACTGATTGTCCACAATTTCACTGCAACCACAGATCTGCCGCAGATTTATCTCTGTGTGTGACAGGGCCTTAAGGCTAGGTTCACACTTCCGTTGTTTTGCATCAGTCACAATCTGTCGCCTTGAGGAATTACGGTATCCTGCAAGATATTTTGCAGGAATCCAGTTTTTCCCCATAGACTTCTATTAGTGACGGATTGCGAATGATGATGCTGCGTTGCATCCGCTGCGTCGCGGTCAGTCGTTTTTTTTAACTGACCGCCGGGCGAGAGCAACGCAGCCTGTAACGTTTTTTGAGCAGAGCAATCCGTAGGATTTTGCTGCGCATGCTCTCTCTGGCTCCCTGCACCCGTAACCAGGTGCAGATCGCAGCGTAACTGCATGAAAATACGCCATGTGGGCTAAGATGGAGTCTGTCTCTCTCCCTCAGCACTAGCTCCTCCCCCACGGGCCAATCTCAACTGCCAAATGTCACTTGCCCTGCAGTCAGTGCCTGGCAACCTATCTTACCAACATCCTATGTTGTAACTTTATATCACTACCAGCACTGCTACATCTTCTATACGTTACACTACATCTTATGCATGATCACATATATATGTGTGCCACCCCAACAGCGGATCAAACTGCTCGGATCCATGTGCTTACTTGTGGCTCGAGGGACTCCGGACCCGGGGGCTTGGGGCCACTCTAAATGTAAAGGGGGAGTTATTTACAGGGGGGTTATAGTTCGTGACGCCACCCGTGGTGTACGGTAATGAAGGGATACCGCCGCTGCCGTTGGGAGTACCCGGGGTGATGGAGTGGGGCAGCAAGGTGTCGTTGCCCTCCATGGGTAAGGAAAGGCCCCGGGACTCGGTGGGATGCAGGGGGTCACTCAGGTACTCACTCAGTCATTAAGCAGACGCTGACAACCAGGTAAACCAAGTCTCTGACTGCCGTTGTCTCTCAGAGGGTAGCTCGTCCGGGTCCCGACCCCTACAGTGTTGCCTGGTGATCCGTGACCTGCCTCCTGGCACAAAGTTTAACTTCAATGTAGTGGCCCAGTAGTCTGAAACTTGCCGGGCCCCGCTGCCCACTGTGGCTAAGTGTGGGAGCCTGCTCTCAGGGCTCACTCTTGGGATTTCCTTGGGCTGCTTGGTTGGAAGGCCCTATCCCCCTCATTGCTCTAGTGCCCCGATTCTGGAGCGGGTGGAACAGATCATAAAGGCTCCGTTCTCCTCAGGTTAATTGCCGGTTTGCCTGAAGCTTCTCCCCGACCTAGGGTCCATGTACCCCGCCGTGCCTTTGGTCCCGGACCGGTGATAGGACCAGGCTGCTGACCGTCCTCCTTGACAGGTCCAGGCACCTAGCTGCAATTCCCTGTGACCTGGGGTCCGTCTCCTCTTGGTCCAAACCACCATCTGCAACCTAGACAGATTCTCCTGGGAGCCACCCCCAACCTCCTCTGAGCTCCTCTCAGCTCGAGGGCTACTTCACTTCTCCTACTCTACACTCCTCACCCCCCCCCCTGACCCCCCAGGTGGGCGACTATTCCGCTCAAGCCGTCCACTGGTGTGCCTGGTGGGTGTGGTGCAGGGTGTATCTAGGATTTGATTTGCTGTTGGAGGTAACACTGTAAGATGGGGACCCAGAACCATGAGGGACTTGAATACCGCACGGAAGGGCAGTTTGTGTAGTACCCTGTGACGACCTGATAGTCCAGGGGTGTCACATATGCAAGAACACATTTGGTGTTTGGTGAAGTAGGAACTTGACCACCATCTTAGACAATTACCTGGACTGGAGTGAGACTTATCGTGTAGAGAAATAAGGTTCAGGTATTTGCACCTCTTCATGGATCAGAAACGTCTAACTCCAGCATGCCCCTTATCAACACCAGCGTCAACAACTCCGGTACTGATCAATTTGGCTTTATGTGTTTTCCTAAAGAAAAGCAGCAAAAAAAAAAAAAGTTTGATTTAGGCTGCTTTCACACATCCGGTTTTTCCTGTGCGGCACAATCCAGCGCTTTACAGAAAAACCGCATCCGTTTTTTTTTTTGCCGCTGGTTGCGGGTTTTTTTGCATAGACTTACATTAGTGCCGTATTGTGCCACATGGGCTTGCGTTCCATCCGTTTTTTGCCGCATGCGGCAGATTTAGCCGATGCGGCGGCCGGATGGAACGTTGCCTGGCACGTTTTTTTTGTCCGGCAAAAAAACCGCATCGTGCCGCATCCGGCCGATGCGGTGCGATTTGCAATGCATGCCTATGGACGCCGCATGCGGCGTCCTGCGGCAGACACCGCATCCGGCCGCCGTATGCGTTTTTTTCCACTGCGCATGCTCAGTAGCCTGCCGCAAGCGGCAAAAACCGGACGGCCCGCATGTAAAAAACTTATGCAAAGGATGCGGTTTTGTCGCCGCATCCGTTGCATAGGTTTTAGAGCCGGATTGGCCGGCTCTGCTAAATCCGGAGGTGTGAAAGCAGCCTAACCTACAAATAGATACAATTAAATACAGCTGATGACCATGGAGACTGATAGTGTTGTACTGACTGCTGAAGGCTTGCTATTAGTTACTACGGGTAAGGCTAGTTTCACACTTGCGTTGAACGGCATCCGTTGCATTGCGTTGTGTGACGGATGCAACGGATGTGTTGCATATAGTGGCACACCGGATGCAACGGATGCTGCAAAACAACGCAATTCGTTTTGGGTTTTTTTTGGTTTTTTTTACAGTTTTACCGGTGGCAGACTATTGTGAACGATCAGCTGATCGCTCCCTGCAGCCGGCCGCCGGGTGATCAGCTGAGCGCTGTCACTTGCCGGCCGCCGGGTGATCAGCTGATCGCTCCCTGCAGCTGACCGCCGGGTGATCAGCTGAGCGCTGTCACTTGCCGGGTGATCAGCTGATCGCTCCCTGCAGCTGACCGCCGGGTGATCAGCTGAGCGCTGTCACTTGCCGGCCGCCGGGTGATCAGCTGATCGCTCCCTGCAGCTGACCGCCGGGTGATCAGCTGAGCGCTGTCACTTGCCGGCCGCCGGGTGATCAGCTGATCGCACCCTGCAGCCGGCCACCAGGTGATCAGCTGAGCGCTGTCACTTGCCGGGTGATCAGCTGATCGCTCCCTGCAGCCGGCCCCGCCGGGTGATCATTTGAGCGCTGTCACTTGCCGGCGGCCGGTCGCTCAGCTGAGCGCTGTCGCTTGCCGACGGCCGGGCGCTCAGCTGAACGTTCGGCCACCGCGAGCCAAAATAAAGTTTGTGAGTTAAAAAAAAAAAAAAAAAAAAAGAAGAGCATGCGCAGTGAAATTCAGAGGATTCCGCTGCTCAAAACAATGTTACATGCTGCGTTCCTCCCGCTGGGCGGAAGCAACGGAGCGTCGCCCAGCGGAAGCAATGCAGGTCCTTTTGGTACAATCCGTCAACCATACAAGTCTATGGGAAACAGAGGAATCCGTTAACGGATTCCGCTGTTTTCCAAAAGGGCGGATTGTAACGGAAGGAAAACAACGCAAGTGTGAAAGTACCCTAAGATGAGGTAGTCTGAAGTTTGCTTGCTGGTAATATTTACTGATAATGGAAGCTGCCTTGCCAATAATGATTAGTGGGGACGTGCTGTGACCAAAGGGGAAACGAGAGGACTGTTGGATTTGGGGAAGATTCTTATGACTACTTTAGATGTGGGAGCAGGTAGGGAGGGGATTTACCAAAAAACTATCTTATATGACTACCTGGTAGTCTAAAACTCAAATGACATGTAAGAGCTATATGCGCATATTCCTGCCACTGCAGTATGTCATTCTATTCCTCCATGTGAATGGAGTTCTGTGTACAAAAAAAAAAATTACCACTGTGGGGCTTAAACAGGTTGCAAGTTCTATAGTCTTATGAAGAAGCAGATTAATGCTAGTATTAAAGCTAGGAGAACATGCTTCACAATTATCAGGGCCTCTGCTAGAAGCATCTGTCATAGGTTGTTTTTGTTGACTGCAATTTTCATTTTTTGTTCCATACTCTGAAGAACCTCAAGAGGTCCACCAAGCTCTTTTGGTTCCTGGGTGACCAATCTGGTACTGTTTGAGGGATTTCATTTGTAAGAGACTATGGCTAGTTTTACACTTGCGTTGTTTTCCTTCAGTCGCAATCCGCCGTTTTGGAAAACAGCGGAATCCGTTAACGGATTCCGCTGCTTCCCATAGACTTGTATGGACGACGGATTGCGACTAATAAACCTGCGTTGCTTCCGCTGGCCGACGCTGCATTGCTTCTGCCGGGCAGAAGGAACGCAGCATGTAACTTTTTTTGAGCAGCGGAATCCTTAGGATTTCGCTGCGCATGCTCTTTCTGGCTCCCTGCACACGTAACCAGGGTACACATCGGGTTACTAAGCAAAGTGCTTTGCTTAGTTACCCGATATTTACCCTGGCTACGTGTGCAGGGAGCCCGACACCTCCCCGCTCGGCTCCGCCGCCTCCCGCACTCCACTCCACATGTACACACGCACATACACTCACCTGTCCCCAGCTATGCAGTCCCCGCGGCACTGACGTCCTCAGCGCTATGGCCCCGCTCAGCTCCACCCCCCGACACATTCTTGGCGGCCGAACGATCAGCTAATCACCCGGCGACCGGCTGCTGTGAGTGATCAGCTGATCGTTCACAATAGTCTGCCGCCGGTAAAACTAAAGAAAAAAAACAAAAAAAGCAGATTCCGTTGTTTTGTACGATCCGTTGCATCCGTTGAGCCACTATATGCAACACATCCGTTGCATCCGTCACGCAATGCAACGGATGCCGTTCAGAGCAAGTCGGGAAACTAGCCTAAAAGGAAAAGTAGAACGTATGTTTTGGCAGAACATCAAAGGAAATGGTGCCCTCTCTTTACTGAGCTTGTTAAAATCGCAAAACCAGAAGCGGCATTCTGAGGAGGAATGCTGTTCAAAGTTGTATCATAGTGGTGCCATGTGGTTAGAAACACCAATAATACTCTGTTCGCACTAAAGACGATCTGTTAAAGTAGCGATAAGGAACAGATTTTAACAGTTTGATTTAGAAAGCTGCATAATCTCTTACTGTTAGTTGTTTATTGTTTTGAAATTTAAATTCAAATTTTTATTTTTTATTTATAGGCATTGTGATGCAGACTCCTGACCCCAGCTCTGCTCATCTAAGTGAATGGCAAAAATATGCTTTTGCTCTAAAATCTGCCACCTGCTCCCCTGTACAGAAAGCAGATGCATATCGTGCGCATATTTCCCAGATTCAGTATGCATGGGCAAATTCTGAGATCTCCCAGGCATCGGCAGTCCACCTGTTCAAGAAGTATGCAGAAAGGTATGCTGCCATTATTGACTCTGACAAGGAGGGAAATGGCCTAAATAACTATGCAGACAGCATTATGTCTTTGGCCAGATGTCCACGCAATGACAGTGACAAGTGGCAGTCATCCTTGACTACCAGCAATGTTTTAAAATTAAAGTGTGTACAGGAAATGTTTGAATCTGCTGGATCAGACCTGCAGTCCCAGTCGAGTTCTGCAGATGCATCACTTGGTGTTCATAATGGGGTCAGTGCCTTTGGAAATTCATTGTTTACAAGTAACAAGCTCAACAGTTTAGGACATAAAAGGACAGAACTTGACGCTTTAGAAGAAACATCTAAAGGAACCTTATTCCAAAATGCTAAAATACCAGCAGCACCAGATATCAAATTGACAGATACAAACATCTCACCAGCTTTTCCAAATGCCAATACACATTTGGTCACAACTCCAATATTTGGAAAAAATGATATAACACTTTCTGAAAATAGATACAGTGCTCCTGGACAAAGTACATTTTGTACTGAAAGTTTTCCAAACACTGGAAAAAGGAAGACTTTTTATGCAATGGGGGAAGAAGATGGAGATCTGAGACAGCCAATGAACAGACCAAACCCATCTATATGTGGTCCACTTGAAGAAAGTGGCTTTAAAACTGCAAAAGAACAACTCTGGGTTGAACAACAGAAAAAACATCATAGCCAGTCTCGCAGCACAGGTCCTGGAGCATATGGAACTGGCAAAAAGTCACTGGGAGCTGCACGCTCACGTGGACTGCATGGTAAATTTGTTCCTCCAATTGCAAATCAAGATGGTGGCCATGGCTCTGTTTGTCATAGAAAAGTCTATACAGCTAATGACAGTGAGTCAAATGTGCCTTCTGATGAGCGCTTGAAAAACATAGAGCCAAAAATGATTGAACTCATCATGAGTGAGATTATGGACCACGGCCCTCCACTTAATTGGGACGATATTGCTGGTTTAGAATTTGCCAAAACAACCATAAAGGAAATAGTTGTGTGGCCTATGCTGAGGCCAGACATATTCACTGGACTTCGGGGACCACCAAAAGGCATTCTTCTCTTTGGACCTCCAGGAACAGGAAAAACTCTAATTGGAAAGTGTATCGCATGTCAATCTGGGGCTACATTCTTTAGCATCAGTGCATCATCATTAACTTCAAAATGGGTTGGTGAAGGTGAAAAGATGGTTCGCGCCCTCTTTACAGTAGCAAGATGCCACCAACCTGCTGTAATTTTTATAGATGAGATAGATTCCCTTTTATCACAGCGTGGTGAAGGAGAGCATGATTCTTCCAGAAGAATTAAAACTGAATTTTTAGTACAGTTAGATGGTGCCACAACTTCCTCAGAGGACCGTATACTTGTGGTTGGTGCTACTAACAGACCTCAAGAGATAGATGAGGCTGCTAGAAGGCGACTTGTTAAGAGACTGTACATACCTCTTCCTGGAGCCTCAGCTAGAAATCAAATTGTCGTTAACCTGATGTCTCGAGAAAATTGTAGCCTTTCTGAGAAGGAAGTAGAAGCAATAGTTCTACAAGCTGAAGGGTTCTCTGGTGCAGACATGACCCAGTTGTGTAGAGAAGCTGCCCTTGGTCCAATTCGAAGTCTTCAAGCGATTGAAATTTCAACCATTTCACCTGATCAAGTCAGGCCTATTGCTTACATTGATTTTCAAAATGCCTTCCAAACAGTGAGGCCCAGTGTTTCACAGCAGGACTTAGAATTGTACGAACATTGGAATAAAACATTTGGTTGTGGTAGATAGAAAACACTTAAGGAGAAGTTCAAAGTCTATTTTATTTCTTGCAACTTTTCTTCACACTTCATAAAAACCTGTACACCATGATCACCTTTTCACTTCCTCTCATCTGTTCTCTTTAAATAAGTGATTCCATAGCACAGTTATTGAAACATTCTGAAAAGAGGAAAGTGGTTAATCCCCTATTATTATACAAGATGTTTACTATTCTCATATGTGCAAATAGTTTAGATGTTTCAATACAGTTTTTTCCAATTATTGCCAAAATAAAACGTGTACAAGTTTGCATTTCTTATCTTTATTTACTCTCTTAGATTCACTTTAAGTTGGCAATAAAACTTAAGTTTTTGTTTTCACAACTGAGACCAGCATGATGTAGAGTCAGAGAGACTGTACCACTTACTGGGTGTAATTTTGATAAAATCACACTTTTATCTGCTGCCTATATAGTCGTTTTCTGAATGCTGAGCTCTGTGCCACACACATCACTGGTTGGCAGCTTTCTATGTACACTACATTGGCACAAAGCTGCCAATCCGTGGTAGGGCCTGGGTTATATAGAGCTCATGAATATTGTGGACTACCTGGCAGCAGATATACTAGTCTTGTAATGATGATCCCCTGCTGATAAAGAATGATCTTATTAAAACTACAGCAAGCAGCCTACTAGTTGATACATCAATGAAATTGAAGACTCTGTCTTTACATTATGCTACTGTCTGTTTAGGGGGCAAACACCTGGTGATAGATTCCCTTTTAACATATTTTTACTTGCACTGCCTTTCTCTTTTACTGGAATCTGTCAGCAGGTTTTTGCTGTAATCTGAGGATCGCATGATGTAGGGGTTAAACACTGAATTCAGGGATGTGTCACATACTAGGCTTGGTGTTATTTCCACACAAATGAAGGTTTTATCACTAGGAGATTATCACTGCCTGGACTTCTGACCACACCCCCTCTGATAAGCAGCTCACTGCCAATGGACAATGTACATAGAAGGTGTGGGCAGGATTAACTTTCTCAGATCTGGTATATGCTACAGCTAAGAATTCTGCTTGTGTTACAACTGCTCCACCCCATAAATTAAGTGATACATTGCTGAAATCGGGGTCTCTGTCTCTACATTATGCTGCTCTTAGATGAGGTTAACAGATTCCCTTTAACTCCTTAATGCTGTTTGACGAACATAGCCATCATGAGCTTGTGTCACTTAGTGCTCCATGACTGATATGTATGTCTTGCTCATGATGTGGTATACATTCTGACAGTGCAGTTAGCTGCAGGAGCTGGACTGATTTACACAGCCGGGCTCCTGCAGAAACTGCTAGGATTTGTGAGCTCGCCAAACCTAGCAGTTTTACACCTCATAAGCCATTGTCAATAGTGATAGTAACTTATAAAGAGTTTGTCTTAACGGAGCACCCACCCTGTGTCAGCCCATCAGGATCCCCACCTTGGGTGCTGATGACGTCCCTTCTCTCTAATGCCAGTCCTGCATACCAGCCTGTGTCCTGTTCAGTTTTTTTTTTCAGACTCCTGCAATTAAGAGACCTTTGGTCACATGACTGAAGTCACTAAAGGTCCTTAAACAATCTTAACCTCGGAATACAAATGTTGTGGGCCCTGAGAAATTGTACAGTATGACTTCCACCAAATGCCTGCCCTAACTGTAACTCATGCTTATTTTTGGAGCAGAGCTTATATTTCAAGCATACTCCAAACATCCTGTAAAATCATACTAGGGCTTATTTTCAGGATAGGCCTTATTTTTTGGGGAAACACAGTTGTGCAAAGAATTTGTGCCCTAAAAGCCAAATGGCATTCCTTCTCTTCTGAGCCTTGCTGTGTGTGCAAACAGACGTTTACCAAAACATATAAGGTATTGCCATACTTAAATGGGGAAATGGCAGAATAAATTACAGGGTACATTTTTTTTTATATTAGACATTTTCAACATTAAACAGTTTGATCTAAGTTTACTTATTGTAAGAAATGTAATTTTTCATTTTCTCACCGGCCAATGGTAAAGACATCATTGAAATATCTGTGGGATAAAAATGCTCATTATACCCCTAAGTAAATTCTATGAGGGATGTTGTTTCCTAACAGAGGTCAGTTTTACAGTTTTCTGCTGTTGTGGCACCTTGTCATCCCACAGATATCACAGAATGTTACAATGCCGGGTAGTGAAAACAGAATTTTGTTTTTAACACCTAAAATTATATTTTAACCTCAATTTTTTGTTTTCACAGGCAATAATAGGAGGAAATGGACCCCAAAATGTATAAAGCAATTTCTTCTGAATGTGGCACTACTCAATATGTGTTTGGAAACTACTATTTGTGCACATGGTGCGAAAGAGAATAATCGTTTATTTGGCTTTTGGAGCACAAGTATGGCAATAATAGATTGGGGGCTCTGCATAATTATTCATAATTAAAGAGTTATTCCCATCTCCAAGATCCTATCCCAATATGTAGTTGGTGTAATAATAATATTAGCACATACCACCAATTAGAATTGTAGCATAGTTCTCTTGATTCAGTATGTCACTTACCTCATGTTCAAGGTATTGCAGGACCTTAGGTATCCTTGGATATGACTTTGAGCAACTAACTAATCATGACTACATGCATGGTAACCATGGATACCTAAGGTCCTGCGATACCCTGAACATGAAGTAAGCAATACATTGAAACAAAAGAACTATACTACATTTCTAATTGGAGGTATTTGATAATATTATTATTATTACATCTACTACATATTCGGATAGGATCTTGGAGAGGGAAATAACCCTTTTAGTACTAGTTTACAGTCAGAAATGCGTAGAAAATTATGCCATAATGCTGGATGTAATTGAAGATGTCATTTACTTTTTAATAGCACACTAATAAAGTTCTATGTTTTACTTGGATTTTTGGCTGGATGGATTTTGTCCATTGGATCCGTACAGCACTGAGTCTAGAGAGGGGAGCCAGCACGATCTGAAAATGGCATGCATCATATAAAAAGTGCAAATTCACAGATTTATTCCAACTGTACTGTAATATAAATGAGATTTTTAGCAAATAATTGATCAATTCTTTGAGCCACCCCTGCCAACGTCACGGCAAATCTCAATAGGGGGGTCTTACTCTATATTCTGTATTTCATGTGCCATGCGGCCTCCTAGATAAACTTAAAAGCAGAACCATAATGGAGCACACATACCTGTAACCTTTATATATAACCGCTTCTATGTTGCAAAAGAGGCAATTGTGGATAGAGGCCAGCCCAGGTCCCAGCATGTGGAGCAAGCTCTACACATACCAGGACTATATCAGAACTGACCCTCCCAGTGCCAGACAGCAACCATTGATAAAGGCGGACCAGATCCAAGTATGGTGCTTAATTGCTCATTTTTTTTATTATAGTACAGTTGGAATAAATCTGTGAATTTTAATTTTTTATATGATGCATGCCAATTTCAGATCGTGCTGGCTCCCTTTTTTTTCTTTAGCACTGAGTCTAGCAGAGTGGCTTTCCCTATGCCGAGGATCACAGTCATATAGCAGGGGTAAGCTGGTTGTTCCTATTTTTGTGAATTTACTTACCTAGTTGCATTTTAGTGATCCTAGTATTGTGAAAGTGGTAGAACTACCAATAGGTCAATGTCCCAGCACCACCTAAAATCTAACTTAACCCCTTCACGACCGGCCGATTTTTCGCTTTCCGTTTTTTTTTTCGCCATTCTTTTTCTGAGAGACGTAACTTTTTTATTTTTCAGTCAATATGGTCATGTGAGGGCTCATTTTTTGCGGCACGAGCTGTACTTTTAAATGAAACCATCAGTTTTACCATATTGTGTACTAGAAAATGGCAAAAAAATTCCAAATGCTGAAAAATTGCAAAAAAAGTGCGATAGCACTATGGTTTTTGAGATATTTTATTCACTGTGTTCACTATATGGTAAAACTGATGTGTGGGTGTGATGCCTCAGGTCAGTGCGAGTTCGTAGACACCAAACATGTATAGGTTTACTTTTATATAAGGGGTTAAAAAAAATCGGAAGTTTGTCCGAAAAAAGTGGCGCACGTTTTACGCCATATTCCGTGACCCATAGCGTTCTCATTTTTCGGGATCTTAGGCTCAATGACAGCTTATTTTTTGCGTCTCGAGCTGACGTTTTTAACGGTACCATTTTTGCGCAGATGCTACGTTTTGATCGCCTCTTATTGCATTTTGCGCAAAAGTTGTGGCGACAAAAAAACGTCGTTTTGGCGTTTGGAATTTTTTTGCTGCTACGCCGTTTACTGATCAGATTAATTGATTTTATATTTTGATAGATCGGGCGTTTCTGAACGCGGCGATACCAAATGTGTGTATATTTTTTATTTTTTTAACCCTTTAATTTTCAATGGGGCGAATGGGGGGTGATTTGAACTTTTAGGTTTTTTGTTTTTTTTTAATTTTTTAAAACTTATTTTTTAACTTTTTTTTTTTATTTTACTAGTCCCCCTAGGGGGCTATTGCGATCAGCATTCCGATCGCTCTGCAGTATCTGCTGATCACAGCTGGAAGGCTGTAAACAGCAGATACGCTGTCTTTCTCTTTTGCTGTGCCCCGGGCACAGCGAAAGTGAAACCAAGTCAGGTGTAGTACAGGAGTCATCACATGACCCTGTGCTACCATGACAACTATCGGGAGTCACGTGATTGCGTCACGTGACTTCCGGTATCGGGCGGTAAGGTAAATATTACCGCAATCGCGCTTATAATGGCGCTGTCATGTATTCACAGCGCCATATAAGGGGTTAATCGGCACGAGCAGATAACGATTCTGCTCGTGCCTAGCAGGCACACATCTCAGCTGTGAAAATCAGCTGAGATGTGTGCCGATCGCGGCATGCTGCCGCCGGAGGACCGCGGGCAGTAACATTATGTCATTTAGGACGTAATTTTACGGCCCGCGGTCGTTAAGGGGTTAAATGATTGATCCCATTATAGCTGTTCATGGTGAGGATCTGTAAACAGACGAGCAGATAATGGGGGTAATTCATTTAGATTGTCATAGCGCACGCCAATCTTAATGAAGCTCTTAATGAAGTACACAGATCTGCTTCATTAAGCGGAGATCGCTGCTTAAAGGAAACCTGTCATGTAAAAAAAATGCTTTTGATCTGCACATATGGGGTTAATCTGCGGGATAATAGCATTCTGATGCAGTGCGCAAGCTGCACTGATGGCTCCACTGCCGGGGGAAAATTAACTTTATTCCTCCAGGCAGCTCAGGCTTTCAGTCATAGGGGTGTGCCAGCACGGTTTCAGTCGCCGTTCTGTGTATAGTGAGCAGCGGCTATAACCACACCCCCGGCACTGACTGACAGACGTTTCTGTATTGATGCAATGATGAGCCTGTGGTCAGAGTGTGGAGGGAGTGGTTACAGCCGCTGCTCACTATGCAATGAGTGTTGACTGAAACCGCATTGGCCTTGTTCCTATGACTGAAAGCCTAAGGCTGCCAGGAGAAATAAAGTGAATTTTCTCCTAGCAGTGTTGTTCTCTGTATGGCAGCCACATGATGCCAGAACCCAATTGATCTGCAGATTAACCCCATATCTGCAGATCAATAACGCTTTTACATGACAGGTTGCCTTAAATGAATCAGGCACATCTGGTATCAGAAAATAGTTAATCAGTTCACCAGATCCAAAAACTTCATTCAGCGTCCTGCGGATAAGGTGTGGTGCTCGGATAAAGACTTCTGGGCCAACTCCCAAGTAACACAGACTAATATAATTAACTCCCAAGTATCCAGCATCCAACAATAGTGTAACATGAGGAGGACTGTTCACATCAAAGGGATATTTTCTACTATGACTCAGAGCTACTGTGAGCTCGAAACGCATTAGCAATGCTTTTAAGGTGAATAAAAGCTGCAGAAAATATCCCTTTGATGTGACAAGTCCTCTTCGTGTTACACTATTGTTGGATGCCGGATACTTGGGAGTTAATTATATACACCTGGTATCAAGCATGTGCCATCGCCATAAATGTATTCCAGCTGGGGTATAGCATACATTTCTGGGGTATGTTATGCCATTTTAGAATTTGATAGGTGGGTGTGATCAAGCCCATATAGTCGTAGCTGGCCGGTACTGGTGTGTAAATTATGGAAACAGCACAGTTACTATTTCCTGAAACCCCACTCCCTGTACTCAACTCTTGGGTGCTGTTATTTCAGTCTTGACCATGAAATGCTGACATGGATATAACACTTTAATTGCAAAGAGAGCAGAATTTAATTGATGGTATAAATGATAACATTTTTAAACATGGTAAGAAAAACATGTAAATGAGGAAAAAGTAAATCAATGTACTGGGAACTTTTTTTTTTTTTTCTTTCATGCAAAACAATAAATTTACCTTGTCGAGTGATAGATTGACAGGGTAACACTGACAAATGACAGTGTAACAATATAGTTGGGACTGCAAAGCATAGAGGTTAATTTACTAATCCCAGTTTATCAGACCTGACAATTAATTCAGACTAGAAATGCTGCAAATAAAATTACAGGAAATGTTCAGGTGACTACTTCAGAGGAGCCCTGCAAACATCCCCCAACCTGCCATCTATCGCAGATCTTCTTTTGGTTAGCCTTCTTAATGCACCATCATCGTTGCAGTGTGACGCATATGTTATGTCATGCCAACACTATGACATTGCTCCAGGCCAGGTAATCAGAAGAGAAGCAACGAATGCCGACAGCTGAGATGTGATTCACAGAGCTCCCATCTGGTGGCAACTGGAAAATATACAGTTAGGTTCAGAAATATTTGGATAGTGACACAATTTTCGCGAGTTGGGCTCTGCATGCCACCACATTGGATTTGAAATGAAACCTCTACAACAGAATTCATGTGCAGATTGTAACGTTTAATTTGAAGGTTTGAACAAAAATATCTGATAGAAATTGTAGGAATTGTACACATTTCTTTACAAACACTCCACATTTTAGGAGGTCAAAAGTAATTGGACAAATAAACAAAACCCCAAAAAAATATTTTTATTTTCAATATTTTGTTGCGAATCCTTTGGAGGCAATCACTGCCTTAAGTCTGGAACCCATGGACATCACCAAACGCTGGGTTTCCTCCTTCTTAATGCTTTGCCAGGCCTTTACAGCCGCAGCCTTCAGGTCTTGCTTGTTTGTGGGTCTTTCCGTCTTAAGTCTGGATTTGAGCAAGTGAAATGCATGCTCAATTGGGTTAAGATCTGGTGATTGACTTGGCCATTGCAGAATGTTCCATTTTTTTGCACTCATGAACTCCTGGGTAGCTTTGGCTGTATGCTTGGGGTCATTGTCCATCTGTACTATGAAGCGCCGTCCGATCAACTTTGCGGCATTTGGCTGAATCTGGGCTGAAAGTATATCCCGGTACACTTCAGAATTCATCCGGCTACTCTTGTCTGCTGTTATGTCATCAATAAACACAAGTGACCCAGTGCCATTGAAAGCCATGCATGCCCATGCCATCACGTTGCCTCCACCATGTTTTACAGAGGATGTGGTGTGCCTTGGATCATGTGCCGTTCCCTTTCTTCTCCAAACTTTTTTCTTCCCATCATTCTGGTACAGGCTGATCTTTGTCTCATCTGTCCATAGAATACTTTTCCAGAACTGAGCTGGCTTCATGAGGTGTTTTTCAGCAAATTTAACTCTGGCCTGTCTATTTTTGGAATTGATGAATGGTTTGCATCTAGATGTGAACCCTTTGTATTTACTTTCATGGAGTCTTCTCTTTACTGTTGACTTAGAGACAGATACACCTACTTCACTGGGAGTGTTCTGGACTTCAGTTGATGTTGTGAACGGGTTCTTCTTCACCAAAGAAAGTATGCGGCGATCATCCACCACTGTTGTCATCCGTGGACGCCCAGGCCTTTTTGAGTTCCCAAGCTCACCAGTCAATTCCTTTTTTCTCAGAATGTAACCGACTGTTGATTTTGCTACTCCAAGCATGTCTGCTATCTCTCTGATGGATTTTCTCTTTTTTTTGAGCCTCAGGATGTTCTGCTTCACCTCAATTGAGAATTCCTTAGACCGCATGTTGTCTGGTCACAGCAACAGCTTCCAAATGCAAAACCACACACCTGTAATCAACCCCAGACCTTTTAACTACATTGATTACAGGTTAACGAGGGAGACGCCTTCAGAGTTAATTGCAGCCCTTAGAGTCCCTTGTCCAATTACTTTTGGTCCCTTGAAAAAGAGGAGGCTATGCATTACAGAGCTATGATTCCTAAACCCTTTCTCCGATTTGGATGTGAAAACTCTCATATTGCAGCTGGGAGTGTGCACTTTCAGCCCATATTATATATATAATTGTATTTCTGAACATGTTTTTGTAAACAGCTAAAATAACAAAACTTGTGTCACTGTCCAAATATTTCTGGCCCTGACTGTATTCACACCATCACTAATTAAGAAACCTTATTAAAACACAAAATTGATCAGATGCTTAAAACCCCTTCACGACTCTGGACGTAACGGTACATCCTAAATCATAAAGGGGTGATCACCCTTGGCTGCTGCGGTGAGATGGTGGTGATCCCCACACATGTCTGCTGATTTGTATAGCTGACGTGTGCCTCGCAGGCGGAGGTGGATCTATGATCCACCTGCGCATGTTAACTCCTTAAATCGTGCTATCAAAATGTGACAGTGCGACTTAAAGCGTCGCAGCAGAGAATGCGCCTTTCTCCACCGCCATTGGAGGCCCCGTGACGCGATCACGGGGAGCCGATGGTTGTCATGGTAGCACAGGGTCATGTGATGACTCCTGTTGCTATCATGACATAGTTTCTGTTACAGTTGGCAGAGCTGCAGCTGTAACAAGAATGGAGCATTTCTCCTGATCAGAGTGAAGCTGCTCTGATCAAGAAAAATGAATGCACGATCAGACTGCTGATCCTTATAGCCCCCTAGGGGTACTAGTAAAATAAAAAAGTTTTAAAAATTAAAATAAAACCTAAACGTTAAAAATCATCCCCAATCGCCCCATAAAAAATTAAGGGTTAAAATATACACACATCTGGTATTGCTGCGTTCAGAAATATCCGATCTATCAAAATATAAAATCAATCTGATCGGTAAACGGTATAGCGGCTAAAAATCCAAATGCCAAAATTACATTGTTTGGTCGTCACAAATTTTGCACAAAATGCAATAACAGGAGATCAAAACTTAGCATCTGCGCAAAAATGGTACCATTAAAAACGTCAGCTCGAGATGCAAAAAATAAGCTGCCACAGAAAATGAAAACGCTAGGGGTCACAGAAAATGGCGCAAAAAGTGTGCCACTTTTTTTGGACAAACGTCTGAATTTTTTTAACCCCTTAGATAAAAGTATACATATACATGTTTGGTGAACTTGAAGAAAAAGAAAGGATCCAGCATCCAAGTTCCAATTGAATTCAATTATTTTTCTTTATTCAACAAAGATAAAAGGGTTTACTATATCAGGCAGCACTGATTGCTAGAGTACTGCTTTGTAATTATTTGCAAAAGCCACTAGCAATCAGTGCTGCCCGATATAGTAAACCACTGTTCCTGTTTCCACAATAGTTAGGGGTTCACAGCTTGACTTGTGCCGTCTGTCCATAGCAAGCCACATTCATATGTTGCTAGGAGCCTTTGCAAATAGTTACAAAGCAGGACTCTAGCATTTACTGCTGTCTGATACAGTAAAGCACCGTTCCTGTTTCCACAATATTTAGAGGTTCGCAGCAGATCATGCAGTGATTGTTTCAACAGACAGCAGAGGGGTGGTTAAGCTAATAATAGAATGATCACCACTCATGAGCTTGGTGCAGTATTCAAGGTTACCAAGAACCTCACAAATGTCAGCGATCCACACCCACTCGACAGTTGTGTGGTGGCTGACTCTCAGTTTGACAGGCATGTTGAAGCTAGTATTCAGCTACTACCCTCTGCTGCTCACTAATCCTCGCCAACATATGATATGTAGAATTCCACCACGTCGAACATGACTCGATGCCTTCGCAAATTCAAGCACTTTTGCAGCGCTGTAAGATCAGTAAAAGCGGTAGAGGAATGGCGGAAATGGCCACTAATACAGCGCACTTTATTGACATGAGCTTACATGTTGCATGTTTTGGTTTTTGTTTTTGTTTTTTTTTACTTTCTCAAGTAGGTACTGCAAGTCAGGGTATGCTTTGAGAAATTTCTGAACAACTAGGTTCAGCACATGGGCCATGCATGGATCGTGTACAGGCTGGCCCACCTTTAAAGCCGCGTCCAGGTTACGCCCATTATCGCAGACAACCAGACCAGATTAGAGGTGCAGTGGGGAGAGCCACTCATCGGTCTGTTCTTTTATACCCTGCCACAGCTCTGTTGCAGTGGGTGGTTTCTGACCTAAACAGATCAGCTTCAGCAGAGCATGGTGCCGCTTTGCCAATGCACTGCTGCACAGCTCCCTGTTTGGCAGTAATGGGGAGGGTAATTCAGCAAAGGATGAGAAGCAGGAGGAGGAGGGGAGATAGGAAGTGGCATATGATGAAGCGAAAACGCTGGTAGAAGTTGGGCCCGCTATTCTTGGTGTGGGTAGGATGTTTGATGTTCCAGTTTGCGACTTTGTCCCAGCCTCCACCAGGTCCACCCAATTTGCCGTGACAGATATGTATTGTCCCTGTCCACAACAACTTGTCTACGTGTTTGTTGTTAGGTGGACTTTTCCAGTTACGGCATTGGTCAGAACACTGTTGAGATTGTTTAACACGTACTTGTGTAACGCGGGGACAGCACACCAGTCAAAATGGTGGCGGCTGGGAAGACTGTATCGCGAGGCAGCCACAGTCAAGATATCACGGAAATACTGTGTTCCCACAAGCCTAAACGGCAACATCTCCACGACTAGCAATTTGGCAATGTGGGAGTTTAGGTTTTGTGCCTGTGGGTGCATGGCTTGTTATTTACGCTTCCATTCCATGCTCTCAGGCACAGACAACTAGATGCTTTGCTGGGACAAGGAAGTGGATGTGGTTGATGTTTGCTGTGTCTGTGCAATCACAGGTTGTGGGAAGGATGTATGAGCGCCTGCTTCCTGGACAGCACTGGTGACATGGCAGTGGTTTGACTCGCAGACACAAATTTGGTACCCTGGTGTTCTGCCCACTTACTGTCTGCAGTTTCCAACATCATGTCTGCTCTGTATTTGAAACTTAACTTTCCAAAACTGAACTACTTCTATTCCCTCCATCTTCTAACCTCCCGTCTCTGTGTTTACGATAATGACTCCTAGGCAGCAGGCTCACTGTCTGGGTGTTATGCTCAAGCAAGCATTGTTGACCTTAGGGAGATCAACATATCCACTGCGGAGACACCATCACGTGTTTCTCAACGCAGTGATTCTAGAGCATTGCCCCCTGGGAAGTATGCAAATAAGAAAGCCGCGGAGACACCATCACGTGTTTCTCAACGCTGGCAGGAAACTAGCCAGGTCTTTCACCGGGAAGGGACAACCACGGGAAGGGCAATCTCCAGTCAAGGAGACCACCTATACCAAACATGGTATCCATCCATACTTCCCAGGGGGCAATGCTCTAGAATCACTGCGTTGAGAAACACGTGATGGTGTCTCCGCAGTGGATATGTTGATCTCCCTAAGGTCAACAATGCTTGCTTAAGTAGTCTTTTACTAGGCATTGCCCCCACTAGCCAGATTCCTACTCCACACTGATGAGGGGCAAATACCCCGAAACGGCTGTCTGTGGATGGATACCATGTTTGGTATAGGTGGTCTCCTTGACTGGGGATTGCCCTTCCCGTGGTTGTCCCTTCCCGGTGAAAGACCTGGCTAGTTTCCTGCCAGCGTTGAGAAACACGTGATGGTGTCTCCGCGGCTTTCTTATTTGGGTGTTATGCTCGACACCAATCTCTCCTTCACCTCCTATATACAATCTCTTGGCTGCTCCTGTCACTTGCACCTCAAGAACATCTCTAGAATCCACCCCTTTCTTACCATGGAAACTGCAAAAACTACTACTGCAATTCTCTATTAATTGAACCCCCCCTAACTAGACTCTCTCCTCTACAGTCCATCCTTTAATACTGCAGCCAAGGTCACCTATCTGGATAACCGTTACGTGGATGCTTCTGCTCTATGTCAGTCATTGCACTGGCTGTCCATATATCACAGGATCCAATTCAAATTGCTTGTTCCACCCACAAAGCTCTCCACACTGCGGCACCCCCCAACATCTCCACCCTCATCTCTATCTATCACCCTACCCGTTCTCTACACTCCACACGACTTTCGACTAACATCCACACTAATCCAAACCTCCCACTCCCGGATCCAAGACTTCTCCCGAGCTGCACCAATCCTCTGGAATGCTCTGATCCAAGAAACCAGGACAAACTACAACTTACTTAGTTTCAGACGCTCCTTAAAATCACATCTTAGGGTTGCCTATCACACTCCCTAATCAAATTAAATTCACACAGTCCCTCCACGACTTCTCATAACATAACTCTCCATAAAATTTCACCGCACCCAAAAGCATCTCACAGATTAGCTGACTGATTTAGGCAGCCTTTATCTATTCCCCATTTTTTTTAAATGACTGGATTGTCATTGGAAATGAGCAGTGCACCTTTACCATGTCCCCCCCACCTCACTGTAGATGTAAGCTCTCATGAGCACTGTTGTCTTTTTTGCTATATTTATTGTATTTTCTATAACTGTTACTTTCTTGTATATGAGCCTCTGAATTGTAAAGCACTGCAGAATATGTTGGCACTATAGACATAAAGATTATTATTATTATTACTGGAGTGCTTGGCTGCCATATGGTTCCGCATACTGGTGATGCTCAGGTTGCCTTTGCCTTGTCCTCTGCTCAACTTGGATGGCAGATGATACAGATTACAATGTTTTTCTCTGAAGGACTTTGAGAAAAAAACTTCCAGACAGTGGCTGAACACCCCCTTGCCCTGACTTGGGCCATAGTGGGGGTGCTCTTTGGAACAGTTGACTCAGTTCTCACTCTGGGCAAACCACTACCTCTTGGCACCTGTGTTAGTGCTGCATATCCATCTTCCTCTGTGATGCTGTGCTGGCTATGCATGTCAACGGTCCAGGTCGGACCACTGGACTCATCATCGACCACCTAATCTTCCATCTCATCCTCCTTCCCAGTTGAGATTGTAGGCTGACCTGATGGCACCTGTGTCTCATCATCATTAGCCTCCACCTCTGGAGACAGTAAATCATATTCCTCAAAGTGGCTTTCTTCTGGGAATAGGTCCTCAAATACTTGCACATCAACGCATGCCACCTCCAGAGCCAACCAAAGGATACATACAAAACAGATCCTCAGAATGGCCAAGCCTGGGGTCATATGTCTCCTGTGACTGATGATGGGGGGGGGGGGGGGGGGGGGGGGGGGCTGGGAGGGGCAGGTTGAAGATTAGATGGGCCAGCCTTCTGTGTATCCAGAGTACATTGTGTGATCATGGAAGATTTGTACCTGAGTGAGAAACACAAAGAAACCTTGTCTGCCATCCAAGACAGAATCTGTTCTCGCTATTCTGGCTTACACACGTTTACGTTTCAGACTGGGAAGTTTGAGGAGGAGGGTAAAACCCAGTGTCACTCAGATGATGGGGCAGTCCCTCCCCCATCATCTGAGTCTCAATCGGGGAGGAACTGCCCAAATGTATAAGTAAGAGCAGTCCCTCCCAAACATATGTTATTGGCCCACATCAGGGCCCTTCACCAAACTCAGCTTCCCTGACGCCTGCAGGCCCTCTGAAAACCTGAATAGAGGGCCGCAGAATGACATGGAGGAGAAGGGTAAAGCCCAATGCCACAATAGTCACATTGTAAACTGCTATTTAATATGTATTCCATCATCTGAGTCTCATTGGGGGAGGCACTGCCCAAATGTATAAGAGCAGTCCCTAATGTATGTTACTGGGCTACCTCAGGGCCCTCACCAAACTCAGCTTTTCTGACACTTGCAGGCCCTCTGAAAACTTGAATTGAGGGCCCCAGAATGACATGGAGGAAGAGGAGGCTAAAGCCCAACCTTACAATAGGCGCATTGTAAACTGCTATGGAATATGTATTCCATCATCTGAGTCTCAATGAGGGAGGGACTGCCCAAATGTACAAGTAACAGGAGTCCCTCGAAAACATATGTTACTGGACCACTTGAGGCCCCTCAGGTAAACGATCAACCTACCAATGGGCGCATTCTAGCTGGCCTTGTAAAGTACTGGGGAATAGCTAACCAGAAATTATGTATGACAGAGGGACCTACAAAATGTATAAGTCAGCTTCCAATTGTAGAAGTAAAAAAAAGTCAAAAACTCTGTGAACAAACGCTAAAAGGGATATTTTTTTTTCTCCAGTTTATTTAGCCTGATATACAGTGTGTCCACCCATATCCTGTCCACCGACATTAACTTGAGAATGGCGGCAGCTATAGGCATAGAAGTGGTGTCTAGGTATAGTAAAGTAGCCCACGCTACGCAATGAAACCACCTATAGCGCCACCTGGTGGAAAACAACGGAGTTAGCATTTTTATGTCGACAACGGAACGAGAGAGAGAAAAAAAGTGAATTAAAAAATTGTAGGGCATCATCAATTCAATAAGAATCGACACCTTGCATACAGAAATGCTATGAAACATATGACCCCCCCCCCCAAACATTGAATGCTGGTCACGCTTATGGCGCTCATTTAACTTTGATGCTCAAAGTGGCCACCCTCAGCTGCAATGCAGATCTGGACTTTGAACAGCATACTGTATCTTGCTGCACGTTGTGCAATATGGTAGGTGACACGTTTGCACAAGCATCTGTAATACTTCGTCGTAGGTTCTGCAATGTTGGAGGGGTCGCATACACCTGCTGTTTGATGTGACCTCACAGAAAGAAGTCCAATGGGGTCAGGTCAGGTGAGCATGGAGGCCACTCCACGCAGCCAATTACCTGTAGGAAGGTCTCATGAGGTATCGCTTCACGTCCACAGCCTTGTGAGTTTTTCTAATCATAGCATTTCTGTATGCAAGGTGTCAATTCGTATTGAATTGATGATGCCCTACAACTTTGTAATTCACTTTTTTTCTCTATCTCGTTCCGTTTTCGAGATAAAAATGCTAACTCCGTTGTTTTTCACCAGGTGGCGCTATAGGTGGTTTCATTGCGTAGCGCATGGATACTTTACTATACCTTAACATCACTTCTATGCCTATAGCTACCGCCGTTCTCAAGTTAATGGTGGTGGACAGAATATGGGTGGACACACTATAAGTTATTATGCAGGAAAAACTGTTTCTTAACCTTTATAGGTAAGTGTTCTTGTGCATCTGTAAGAGTGGTGTAATACTGTCACATCCTTATTCTCAGAAACCATATGTAAGTCAGAAATGCATGCAGGCATATTCTCCAGGCTCTCCCCATTCAGTTTCATCACTTTCCCATCCATTTCAGCCTTTTCCTCAAGCCCCCAGACCTGTTTGTTGGGTCCAGCAGAAAATTACTCGCATTTCCCATCGACTTGCATTGTACTCGCTATTCTGAATGAATACGCGAGTATTACAAAGTACTCCTTATGAGTATAGTGATTATGAATATTACGGTACTCGCTCATCTCTAATAATAGGCTAATACTAGAGGCCAAACAAAGGCTGAGATATTATACAGGCACTTTTACTCTGTTTACCAAGGAACTGACTGTTCCAGGGATCATTCAACAAGACAAAAATCAAAGTTCACCACCCGATATAACTAGTTTAACACAAGAAGTACACCTGCATTTGAGCAAATTAAATGTTGACATATCACCTGGGCCAGCTGGCATTCATCCACGGATCTTGACAGAATTGAACTTAGTAATTCAAAGACTGTTGTATCTCATCTTCTTTGACTCTTGTAATAGAGTTGGTGCCTTAGGAGTGGATGATGGCTGATATGGTGCTGATATTTAAGAAAGGTAAGAAGGCGGATCCAGGCAACTACCATCTGGTAAGGCTGCTTTCACACTTTGTTTTTTTAACATGCGTCATGAACGTTTTTTTTAATGCAAAAACGGATCCAGTGCAAATGCGTTTTCATTTCAATGCATTTGCAATGGACTTGTGTCAACATGCGTTCACATGTGTTTGCATGCGTTATAGTGAGGATCCAGCGACTTGCAGTTTTTTAACTTTATTCAAAAACGCTACTTGTAGCGTTTTTGAGCTGCGTCCAAATACTGCAAGTCACTGGATCCTGACTATACTGCATGCAAACGCATGTGAACGCTGGCATGCTGATAGACCGGATCCTGCTTGCTCTACTGAGCATGCCCAGAAACCAGCCTGGCGGGATCAGTCTCTCTCTCTCTCCCCCCCCCCCCCCCCTCTCTCTCCTCTCTCTCTACCACGCCTCAGAGCGGTGGACGCTCGTAACCAAGGTAAATATCGGGTAACCAAGCAAAGCACTTCGCTTAGTTACCCGATGTTTACGTTGGTTACCAGCGTCCGCAGCTGTCAGATGCCGGCTCCCAGTCTATCACGTTCAGTTCCCCTCACTCCCGATCACATGACTTCAATGCCCGCCCATAAACTTCAAGTGAAGATCCTGCAAAATAACACATGCGTTTGCATGCATTTTTCTTTGTAAAAACAGGATCCACTTTTATAGCAAAAAAACGTTCATGACGCATGTTAAAAAAACGTAGTGTGAAAGCAGCCTAAGTCTGACAGTGTTTACTCACACGGAAGTCATCAATTATCAAAACAACATATAATGCGGTCTCCATGTGTATTCAATCAAGAGCCCATATAAATCACTCCAAAGACCATATTATAAATATATACAAACAAATCTTTATTATCATGATTAAAAAACATGAACACAATAGACACTATAGACATGATTAAAATTTGATAGGGTGTAAAATGGAGGGTCCATCATAATAATTGATGTAATTTATGATATAAGAATATTTAAAAATCAGTGTATTTTATTAGGTTTTAAGTCACTGTGTGTAATCCCCTTGTTTTAGAATTCATATATGAAAGATACCACTACATATCGCAAGGAGAGAGGTGTTATATTGGTACACCTGTATATAACAAGTGCATTTCATATAGAGAAAAGGCAAAATCCATGTAAAGGAGATGTAGCAAATTTATAGATATCTCATTATGTAAAGAGCCTTGGGGGGCATTACTCACAGTGAGAGGACAAAGTCCACATATAACCAACATGTGAATAATCATAGGGATACTTTACCCAATAGATAGACCCTCCCCACACCACTCCAACGATCGTTTCACGTAGCGTCGTCAGGGAGTGATGTGAGGGGATGTGAGGTAACCTTATATAGCTCCCACACAGCTGAAATAAATCATTGAGCGCCCTGCTTACCGGGTGCTGTCAGCACGAATGTGGAAGATCCCTCCCCCCACCACGAGGTGCCGGCACGTCAGGAGGGGCGACAATGTCACCCGTGATGACGCATCCACACCCCCGGGCGGAGAGAACAGGACCGCGCATGCGTGTGACAGAGTCAGCGCTCACACTGCTGTGTATAGAGGGAGTCAGCGCCATTTTGTTGTATACCATAAGTCAAAGATATACTCTAAAATGGCAATCATCATAAATAATAACAAACAGAATATATGTCAGAATCTCCACTGTATTTGGCAAGGAGATTAATAGTTATCATAAATGCAATGTGTATATATGCATAATAATAGATTTTATTATGAAAAATATTAAAGTTCATCAAATACTATTTGTGCACATACACATCAGAAAAATTAATCCAGAGATAATTTCCCCATAGCCACCAATATATCACAAAATCACCAATATGAAGGAGGAGACATTCTTTATTACAAATAAGGTACCCTAAATTCCCTCCATTAAAATTAAAAAAACGAAAAGCAAAAGAAGGGGATGCTGCAAAAAAACTCTAGAATATAAATACATCTCAGATATTAATCATTTCAAACATAGATATTAAATTCTGTACAGAGGTTCGTCTTCCTATATGATAATATAAATTTCACTATAGGGGATATAAAAAAGTACGATTATCAGAGACTCAAGGAATTGTTAGAAGGCTATATCAAAATCTTAATATGATGGTATATATTCCATTTAGGAACTAAGAACATAATAATTACATCAGATAGGACATATAAGTCCTTACTATAACGATGATGCAGAGAGGGGCGGCATCAGGGGTGCCACCGCCCTCTGCACATAGTATAGAAAATAGATTGAAAATTCAATAATGTACAGGTCAGAATTGGTCGAAAAAAATCATCAATATCAAAACCATTCAGAGATCATATCAAATAGTAGAAATTGCTCAAAATTCAAGGACTTCATCTATCATCATGCTACAGAAAGGGATGGCACAAAATGAGATAAAATGTCATCACCCGCTGTGCATAGTATAGATAACATAAATGATAAAGGAGTAGTACTAGAGGTAGGGAAAAAATTGTTTGTTGTTCCAATGAACAACCAAGGAGATGGTCACAAGATATCATTGGTGTCCGTACCATTTGGAAAGTCATTCAAAGACCCATCTAATGCAATGCTACAGAGAGGGGCGGCATCGTATAATGCCACCGCCCTCTGTGCATAGCATAGATAATATAAATATAAGCAATGACCAATAATGCCAAGGATAGAAGAATAGATTATTTTTGTTCAAATGAACAATTCAAAGAGATGGTCACAAGAGATCATTGGTGTAAGTGCCGTTTAGGGACCATGTCCAATCATGAAAGTTGCTCTAGAAGTCATTCAAAGACCCATCTAATACGATGCTACAGAGAGGGGCGGCATCAATTAATGCCACCTCCCTCTGTGCATAGCATAGATAATATAAATAAAAGCAACAGAGAAGTAATGCCGAGGATGGAAAAAGAGATTATTGTTCAAATGAACAATTCGAGATGATCACAAGAGATCATTGATGTAAATGCCATTTAGGGACCATGTCCAATCATGGAAATTGCTCTAAAAGTCATTCAATGACCCATCTAATACGATGCAACAGAGAGGGGCAGCATCAATTAATGCCGTCGCCCTCTGTGCATAGCATAGATAATAAAAATATAAACAATGAACAAGTAATGTCAAGAATGGAATAACGATATTCACCAGCCAGGGATCCTTAATCTCAACCTCATTCCAAGATCATATATATAAAAAAAAAACCCCCATCCATGACAATGTCACGGAGAGGGGCGCCACCGAGGTGCCATCCCCCTCAGCACATAGCATAGGTGATGAGGACGGAGGGTATTCATCATGGTTATATACTAGTTTTACCGTATCAGGAAACATGCATTCTACAGTCTTAGAGGAAATTAGAAAATCCCCATTGGTCATTTAAACCTACTGGCTTCATACTTCTTAATAAGGTGATCCACTTACATTCCATTTGTCCTAATTTCTTTGTTACATCACCCCTCCTATTTCCTACATATAGCTTATCAATGCCCAAGAATTGGAGGCGGTGTCCCTGACCAGGATGGCACTCACGAAAATGTTTAGCAATGGGTTTTAACTTGACAATTTTTTCAGTTTGATCTGCGGCAACTGTTTCTGCAGCTTTTATGTCTCTTATATGTTCTAAGATGCGAACGCGTAATTCGTGTGTGGTCATGCCAACATATAATTTCTCGCATGGGCAACATGCCAAATAAATGACACGTGCAGTTCTACAATTGATGTGTTGTAAGATTCAGGGGTGCCACATGTTCTGATGTTAAGTGCATCTGAAAAATTCTGGGTTTTTAAGACATATTTGCAGGCTGAGCAGTGTTGATGTGTTGTAAGATTCAGGGGTGCCACATGTTCTGATGTTAAGTGCATCTGAAAAATTCTGGGTTTTTAAGACATATTTGCAGGCTCAGCAGTTACTGCATTTCCAAGATCCCCATTTTGGTCCCATCCAATCAAAAATAAATTGGGATGACATTCCAACATGATGGCTATGTACCAAAAACTCACGTATCGTTTTACTTCTGGCTACAAAAAAAAGTTGATTAGTCACAATCTTACATAAATTTGGATCCTGTCTTAGAATGGACCAATGCTTTGAAATAACATCTGTCAATTCTGACCATCTGGAGGGGTAAGTGGTGATGAAACGCAGTTTATTATCAGAAGTCCCTTTATGGCGAGGAGTGAGAAGTACTGATCTCTCCAAATTCTTTGATTGTTGGTAAGCCCGACTGATGTGTTCCTCCTTGTATCCACGTTGGAGAAATCTTGTTCGAAGATGATCTGCTTGTCTTTCAAAGTCCTCCTTATCACAAATACGTCGCGCCTTAATAAATTGGCTGGTGGGTATGGCCCGAATAACATGTGATGGATGAGCTGATTTTGCATGTAAAAAAGAATTGACACTTGTCTCTTTCTGGTGTATGTTGATATGTAGATCTCCCTGATTATCAATCGAGATATCCAGATCCAGGAAATTGATTTTCGTATTGCTGATCGAGTGGGTTAACTTGATGTTCCATGTGTTGTCATTCAAATGCAGCAAAAATTGTTCCAGTAGTGCCCTGGGACCCTGCCAAATAAACAAGACATCGTCGATAAATCTCAACTAGAGCACTACTGAACCTGAAAAAACTGCCTCACTTTTTTGCACAAATTCTCTCTTCCACATTCCCATGAAGAGGTTTGCGTAGGATGGGGCACATGCCACCCCCATCGCCACGCCCCTCTTCTGTAGGAAAAAACGATCTTTAAAAACAAAATAATTGTGGGAGAGGACAAACTTTATTGCGGTTAAAAGAAAAGCCACAAGATCATTCTCCATGTCACGACTTGTTAGGAAGAATCTTAAGGCCGAGAGTCCCAGGGAATGTGAGATGCTGGTGTAAAGGGATTCCACATCACATGTGGCAAGGAACATGTCCTCGTCCATGTGTATCCCATCCAGTCTTTGCAAGACTTCTGTGGAATCCCTTACAAATGACGGTAGCTCCATCACTATAGGTTTTAGAAAGTGATCGAGCAATTTGGATATAGGTTCTACCAGACTCCATTCCCTGAAACGATTGGCCTCCCAGGGGGATTTTTTTTTTAAGTCTGACAGTGGTGTGCAAAGTTTTTGAGGGCATTTTAAGAGATGACATACAAAAATATATTACAGAGAATAATATAATAACTGACTACCAGTATGGATTCACAAAAGATAAGTTGTGTCTAACCAACATGTTGGGTTTATATGAGGAGGCAAAAGCAAATCTGTATGTTGGTAATGCAGCTGATGTGATTTATACCTAGGATGGAGTAATCCTATTGCTGCTTATGTATTAAATAAATTAAACTTGGGACTACAAATAGGACGATTTGGGTATTCTGATTACAAGTAAGCAGAGAAGCAGTACTCCATGTCAATCAGCAGGTACAAAAGGAAACAATTTTGGGGTGTATAAAAAGAGAGATTAGCTCCTGTGATCCCAACATATTGTTACCTATCTATAAATCACTTGTAAGGTTACGTCTATGGGATCCAGTTTTGGGCTCCACATTTTAATCCCTTCAACCCTCAGCCTGTTTTTACTTTTATGACCAGGCCATTCATTTCAATAATGACCAGTGTCACGTTATGCGGCATGGGAAGGAGACCGTTGAGCATTTTGCATGTTTCCTTGGATTGTTTGTGGTATTGTGGAATCTTCCCATACTCTATACCCCATCCTTAAGGTAATATCCATGCATGATTCTGACAGTGAGGATGGGTTATAACACAACACCTCACTCCTGCCAGATGTTTTGATGTACAATTTGATGTAAAACAGTCAGTTTTGTGCTAACAGGTTACATGATATTTATGTCAATAACAGTGAAGTCACATGGACAAAAAAAAACCTGACTGTAATTGAATTGGAAAAGGTCAGATAGGCCCATTATTTCCTTGATAAAATGCTCAAATTGTTTTGTGTCCATAATTTAGTGGTATTTGTATCATGTGTTAAATGAGGACCTTGAGTCTTTTTTAATCTAATTTAAATAAAAGTTACATTTTATTACTATTTGCTTTATATTAACCCATTTCTGGTAATACCCATTTAATCAATTGTCACTATGCGGCAATAACTCTGGAACACTTCAACAGATTCCAGTGATTGGAAGATTTTTTTTGTGACATATTGAACTTCATGAGAATGGTACATTTCGGACAATATTTTTTGCTTCTATTTGTAAAAACATCGGAAATTTGGAAAATTTCTTATTTTTCAAACTAATAATTTTTATGCTTTTAAAAGGAACCAACCACCAGGATTTTCCCATATAAAGTAAAAGCAGTCCAATACTAGCAACAGCATGGTGATTTAATATCATACCTTCAGTTTTCAGATTGTTTTTTTCCTGCAATCAAAGATGCATTCATAAAGGTCCATGCGCAGTGAATGCGTGTAATGCAAGCTACGGCGCCATTTTATTGAAGATACTGTGGAGAAGACTATGAAAGGAATCGGCGCGTGCGCAGATTTTAATTTGTTTTTCATCTGCGCATGCTCCGATTTAGCATATAATCTCCACCGTGTCTTCAATAAAATGGCGCTGGAGATTGGTGCATGCCCTAACTCCGGTGCCATTTTGAAAAAGACATCATTACCCTAGCAATGCGTATGCACCGCCAACAGCAGTAATGTCAGCGCAGCGTGAAATTTAAATGTAGGGCAAACCAGGACGATGGTGGAGAAGAAATTTGCACAGAGGATTCAACCTACAAAGGCCCGCACCGCTGCACATGTCAATCAAAGAATGTACCGATTTGTGGACCTTTTATGAATGGATCTTTGATTGTAGAAAAAAAAGGCAATCTAAAAGTTGAAAGTGTGAATTATTCCCTATGCTAGAGGCAGTATGACACTGCCTTTACTTTCTATGGAGAAAATCCTGGTAGTTGGTTCCTTTTAAATCAGAGAGTTATATCACACAAAATATTAAGAAGTAACATTTCCCACATGTCCACTTTACATCAGCACAATTTTAGAAAAAAAAAATTTCAGTTAGGATGTTAGACAGGTTAAATCTTTATCAGCAATTTCCCATTTTTCCAACAAAATTTACAAAACCATTTCTTTAGGGACCGCATCACAGTTGAAATGACTTTGAGCGGCCTAGGTGACAGAAAATACCCAAAAGGGACACAATTTCAAAAACTGCACCCTACAAATTACTCAAAACCACATACAGTCATATGAAAAAGTTTGGGCACCCCTATTAATGTTAACCTTTTTTCTTTATAACAATTTGGGTTTTGCAACAGCTATTTCAGTTTAATATATCTAATAACTGATGGACTGAGTAATATTTCTGGATCGAAATGAAATGTTTCTTGTACTAACAGAAAATGTGCAATCCGCTTTAAACAAAATTTGCACGGTACAAAAGTATGGGCACCACAACATAAAAGTGACATTAATATTTTGTAGATCCTCCTTTTGCAAAAATACCAGCCTCTAGTTGCTTCCTGTAGCTTTTAATGAGATCCTGGATGAAGGTATATTTGACCATTCCTGTTTACAAAACAATTCCAGTTCAGTTAAGTTTGATGGTCGCCGAGCATGGACATAGTTACATAGTTACTAAGGTTGAAAAAAGACCTAGGTCCATCTAGTTCAACCTTCCTCCACCAGTTCTACACCTGGTCACCAAGTCATTTATAACCAACAATGTTGTGTGTACTGAGGAAATCATCCAGCCCTTTTTTGAAAGCTGTTATAGTATCTGCCATTACTACCTCTTGTGGTAGGGCATTCCACAGTCTGACTGCTCTAACTGTAAAGAACCCTTTCCTATTTAGGTGTCGGAATCGCTTTTCTTCCACTAGCAGGGAATGCCCCCTGGTCCTTAGTATTGTCTTCGGAAGAAATAAGTCATGTGCCAGTCCTTTATATTGACCACACATGTATTTATACATATAAATGAGATCTCCTCTGAGACGTCTTTTTTCTAAGCTAAACATATCTAACTTTTTCAACCTGTCATCATATGGGAGGTCTTCCATTCCTTGTAGTAGTCTAGTTGCCTGCCTTTGAACTGACTCTAACTTCTGAATGTCCTTTTTAAAATGTGGACGCCAAAACTGAATCCCATATTCCAGATGTGGCCTTACAAGGGATTTATAGAGGGGTAACAATACGTTGGGATCACGGGATCTAATCTCTCTTTTTATACACCCTAGAATATTGTTTGCTTTTGCAGCTGCTGCTTGACACTAAGTGCTGCTGCTCAGCTTATTTGTAATGAGAATAGCCAAGTCCTTCTCCTGTTCTGTAGTCCTGAGTTTACTTCCATTTAATGTATACGCAGTTATAGGATTACTCCATCCTAGGTGCATTACTTTGCATTTATCAACATTAAATCTCATTTGCCAAGTATCTGCCCATTCTGACATCTTATCCAGATCTTTTTGTAATATTTTACTATCAAGTTCAGTTTTTAATATCCTACATAGTTTGGTGTCATCAGCAAAGACTGACACTTTACTATCAATCCCATCCACAAGGTCATTAATAAAGAGATTAAAAAGAATTGGTCCTAGCACAGATCCCTGCGGCACCCCACTGCTGACTATGGCCCATTTAGAGAATGTTCCATTTATGACTACTCTTTGTTTCCTATCTTTTAACCAATTCCTTATCCAGTTGCATATAGTTTCCCCTAGTCCTTGCTTCTGGAGCTTTAGTATAAGGCTATTAGGTGGTACAGTATCAAATGCCTTTGCAAAGTCCAAATAAATCACATCAGCTGCATTACCAATATCCAGGTTTGCACTTACTCCCTCATAGAACCCCAACAGGTTGGTTAGACACGAGTTATCTTTCATGAATCCATGCTGTCTGTCAGTTATTATATTATTTTCTGCAACATATTTTTGCATGTCATCCCTTAAAATGCCCTCAAAAACTTTGCATACTACTGATGTCAGGCTTACTGGACGGTAGTTGCCTGGATCTACCCTCTTACCTTTCTTAAATATCGGTACCACATCAGCAATCCTCCAATCCTGAGGCACGAACCCTGTTACAAGCGAGTCTAAAAAGATGAGATATAGCGGTCTGTCAATTGCGGAGCTCAATTCCCTCAATATTCGTGGATGAATGCCATCTGGTCCTGGGGATTTGTCAATGTTTAATTTTCTCAGACGTAGGCGTACTTCTTGTGTTAAATTAATTATATCGGGTGGTGAACTTTGATTTTTCACTTGTTGAATAATGCCTGGTACAGTCAGTTCCTTGGTGAACACAGATGAGAAATGCCTATTTAATATCTCAGTCTTTTGTTTGTCCTCTATAACTAACTTGTTGTTATATTTTAAGGGGCCAATACTATCCTTTGTTTTCCTTTTGGCATTAATGTATAAAAGATTTTGGGATTTATTTTAATGTTATTGGCGATTTTTGTTTCAGTAGCTAGTTTTGCTTGTTTGATTTCTTTTTTGCATTGCCTATTGATATCTTTATACTCCTGCAATGCTATTTCTGTATTCTCAGCCTTCAAGATTTTAAACGCCCTTTGTTTTTGTTTTATTATACTTTGTACAGTCTTATTTATCCATAGTGGTTTCTTTTTATTCCGGGACGTTTTATTACCAGAGGGTATAAGTTTATTACAGGATTCTAGCAGTATATCCTTAAACTTTCCCCATTTATGTTCAGTATCCCCAGTTACCATGACTTTGTCCCAATCTACACATTTAAGCTCTTCCCTTAATTTGTTGAAATCAGCTTTCCTAAAATTCCAGGTTTTAGAATTTCCCCTTTGAAATGTTCTATTGAATATTACGTTGAAGCTTACCATATTATGATCGCTGGTGCCCAAGTGCTCCCGGACCTGTAGATCTGAAATTGTATCTGGTCTATTTGACAGGACCAAAGCTAGCAAATTATCTCCCCTCGTCGGTTCATCTACCATCTGAGAGAGGAAATGGTCTTGAATGGTAGATAAGAATTTACAGCTTTTAGCACAACCAGAAGATTCTATGTCCCACTGTATGTCTGGATAGTTGAAATCCCCCATAATAAGAACCCGATTATTATTATTAGCTGCCTTTTCAATTTGTTTCAGCGTTTCACCCTCTATTTGTTCAGGTATGTTAGGAGGCTTATAACAAACTCCAATTAGCATTTTTCCATTATTCCCCTCCCCATGTACATTTACCCATACTGACTCTACATTGTTGATGTACTATAACCCTGTATGTTTGTCACCCAGTATTGGCTTTCATCCAGCCAGGTTTCCGTAATGCCCACCACATCATAATCCATGGTTGACATAAGAGTCTCCAATTCATTCATTTTGTTTGCAAGACTTCTTGCATTTGCCAGTAGACATTTAATCCTATTAACACCTTTATTACTCCTAGCCTCCCTACGTTCCTTGCATGTCCCATCCCCCCCAATCTTTCATTGACCCCTACCATCTCACTGTCTCTATCTGCTCTATCTATCCCCTTTTTTGCTCCACTACCCTCCCTCCCCCCAGATCCTAGTTTAAAAGCTCCTCCATCCGTCTGACCATTTTCTCCCCCAGCACAGCTGCACCTTCCCCATTGAGGTGCAGCCCGTCCCTACCGTAGAGCCTGTAGCCGACTGAGAAGTCGGCCCAGTTCTCCATGAACCCAAACCCTTCCTTCCTGCACCAATTTCTAAGCCACATATTTATCTCCCTAAGCTCCCGCTGTCTTTCTAGTGACACTCGTGGCACCGGTAGTATTTCTGAAAACACCACCTTGGAGGTCCTGGACTTCAGCTTCTCTCCTAGTTCCCTGTAATCATTTTTAAGGACCTTCCACCTGCCTCTAACTTTGTCATTAGTACCAATGTGCACCATGACCGCTGGGTTTTCCCCAGCCCCACCCAGCAATCTGTCTATCCGATCCGCAATATGCCGAACCCGAGCACCCGGCAGACAACACACTGTTCGGCATTCACGGTCTCGGCGACAGATGACCCTGTCTGTCCGCCTAATTATAGAGTCCCCTACCACCAACATCTGTCTGGGCTTTGCTGCACTCCTATTTCCCTCCTTCCTACAGCAATTGTTTTCCTGGTTGCTAGGAGCAACGTCCTGCTGTAGTGACCCTAGTCACCCTAGACCAGTGATGGCTAACCTGTGGCACTCCAGCTGTTGCAAAACTACAATTCCCATCTTGTCTTCACAGCCAAAGCTTTTGCTTTGAATGGCCAGGCATGATGGAAATTGTAGTTTTGCAACAGCTGGAGTGCCACAGGTTAGCCATCACTGCCCTAGACCCTTCATTCCTAATATCAGCCAAACAGGCATATTTACTAGGTTGCGCCAGGTCAGGACTAGGCTCCCTGACACTTTTCCCCCTACCTCTTCTTCTAACTGTTACCCAACTACCTACCTCTGGGTCCTGATCTTCTCCACCTCCACCCTCCTCCATATCACTGGCCCCAGCCAGAGAAAGCTCAGTGAGCTCTAAACTCCTCTCCAGGTTTGCAATGCCCCTTAGTGTTGCAAGCTGCTTATTTAGATCAGTTACCTTGGCTTCCAAATACGCAACATGCTTGCATCGAGTTCAGACATATTCACCCTCAAACGGCTGCTCAAGGCATTCATACATGTGACAAGATACACACCTGGTAGCATTGTCCATGGAGCAACTATTAAATGGGGATAAATGTTAAAGTAGAAAAGCAAGAAAAAAACAAAAACAATGGGAAACGTATAAGGATAAATTCAAACTATGTTCTTGTGTTAAACTATGTAATTGTGTTGAAACTATGCCACACTTATTTTCAAACCTTGCACACTTTGCTTCAGAACCTCGCACGCTCAGCACCTCGCTTGCTCTGGCTGGTTTATATAGTTCTACAAGGACTTCCAGAAGCTGCCAGAAGCTTCTAGAAACAGGTGTGACTAATGCTACTGATTAAATCCCAAGACAAACTTTTTTTTTTTTCTTTTTTAACAGTATCACAGACAAACAGACAAACAATTCCCTAATGAAATTAAACAATTACAGTTATCACCACTATGTAATTGTGTTGAAACTATGCCACACTTATTTTCAAACCTTTCACACTTTGCTTCAGAACCTCGCACGCTTCAAATCATCCCACAGATTTTCAATGATATTCAGTTCTGGGGACTGGGATGGCCATTACAAAACATTGTAATTGTTCCTCTGCATGAATACCTGAGTAGATTTGGAGCGGTGTTTTGGATCATTGTCTTGCTGCAATATCCATCCCCTGTGTAACTTCCATTTTGTCACTGATTCCTGCACATTATTGTCAAGATTCTGCTGATACTGAGTTGAATCCATGCGACCCTAAACTTTAACAAGATTCCCGGTGCCGGCATTGGCCACACAGCCCCAAAGCATGATGGAACCTCCACCAAATTTTACTGGGTAGCAAGTGCTTTTCTTGGAATGCCGTGTTTTCTTGCCTCTATGCATAACGCCTTTTTGTATGACCAAACAACTCAATCTTTGTTTCATCAGTCCACAGGACCTTCTTCCAAAATGTAACTGGCTTGTCCAAATGTGCTTTTGCATACCTCAGGTGACTGTTAGTGGCGTGCTTGCAGAAACGGCTTCTTTCGCATCACTCTCCCATACAGCTTCTCCTTGTGCAAAGTGTGCTGTTTTGTTGACCGATGCACATTGACACCATCTGCAGCAAGATGATGCTGCAGGTCTTTGGAGGTGGTCTGTGGATTGTCCTTGACTGTTCTTACCATTCTTCTCTGCCTTTCTGATATTTGTCTTGGCCTGCCACTTCTGGGCTTAACAAGAACTGTATCTGTGATCTTCCATTTCCTTACTATGTTCCTCACAGTGGAAACTGACAGTTTAAATCTGAGACAACTTTTTGTATCCTTCCCCTGAACAACTATGGTGAATAATCTTTGTTTTCAGATCATTTGAGAGTTGTTTTGAGGAGCCCATGATGCCACTCTTCAAAGGAGATTCAAATAGGAGAACAACTTGCAAGTGGCCACCTTAAATACCTTTTCTCATGATTGGATACACCTGCCTATGAAGTTCAAAGCTCAATGAGGTTACAATACCAATTTAGTGCTTTAGTAAGTCAGTAAAAAGTAGGTAGGAGTGTTCAAATCAAGAAATTGATAAGGATGCCCATACTTTTGCACCGGTCAAATTTTGTTTAAATGCGGATTGCACATTTTCTGTTAGTACAATAAACCTCATTTCAATCCAGAAATATTACTGAGTCCATCAGTTATTATTAGATATATGAAACTGAAATAGCTGTTGCAAAAACCCAAAATGTTATAAAGAGAAAAGGTTAATATTAATAGGGGTGCCCAAACTTTTTCATATGACTGTACAAGAAGTTTATTAACCTTTTAGGGGCTTCACGGGAACTAAAGCAATGTGTAAGGAAAAATTAAAATATTACTTTTTCCCACAAATTTTTCTTTAGCCCCAAATTTTGCATTTTCACAGGGGTCACAAGAGGAAATGCACCATACAATTTGTTGTGCAATTTCTCCTGAGCATACAGATACCCCCATATGTGTTGGAATCTACTATTTGGGTGTTCAGAAGGGAAGGAGCACCATTTGAGTTTTGGAACACAA